>NW_027108444.1:201805-221247 GCF_000696795.3 Halyomorpha halys
CAGATTAATATAGTTTTACGCAGTTTAGTATATTACGGTTAATGTACTTTTTTTTTGGGATGCAGAAAAAGATTTTATAAGAACAAAGTGGAGCGTTTCATAACAATGTCGGGCAAAAAAAAATCTCTATTTTTCTTTAAAACCCCGAGAACTTGAAGTCAGGAATTACTTCGCTGGAAAAATCTTCTGTCTATGAGTTTCCTGGAATCCTTTACTAAGCCACTACTAGACCTTTCCTTTCTTGCTCATGTGATGGAAATTTGTTTTGCTAATATGAAGGTTACTGCAGCACTCCAATTCTCTTCTGCAGATTTTTTCTGGGGTCGGACTATATCCATGAAACCTGTCTAACACTTCATTCTCTTTTGTGAATCTGCTTCATATTATTTTATTTAATTCAGGGTGAGTAATCGCAATAAATAAAAATCAGCCTATAACAACTCACAGAAAGTATTTTATTAAAAAGTCATTAGAAAAAGTAGTTTATTTATAACTTAAAGTTAAGCTGTGGTTCCCAATGGGGTCAATACAGCCTTATGTCAAGAGATATGTGTGACAATAATTTATATATAAAACAGGCTATAAGTTTATTATTAATCTGGATTACCACGTACTCATTTGTGTAACGAATAAAGTAAAATATAAACAAAAAAATGTATGTATGATTTGCAACACATTGTATAGAGAATATCAATGCAAATGTTTTTATTAATTTATCTAAAGTACAAGGCAAAGTATTAATGAAAATATTTAATGAAGTTGAGATCAGTTTTGTGAAAAAAGAAGGGATATGTGGAACGGATTAGGCCACAACTTAATCGAACAGGAGCGATTGAAAAGGCTTGGCAAACATAAGATTTAATTTTGCTGCCGAAGGCTCTTCATTGTTTGCATCAACCGAATTAGATCTGGCTTAGAACGATGGCATTGATACTATATTCCTTTAGGCCTGAATATCAGAATGGTAAACCATTAAAAGTATTAAATAACCACAATATTAAAATATCATATTTCAAACACAAAAGAGCTCCTTTACTGGTCTTCAAGACACAATATGGCTCAACAGTATAGAGTGGGAATAATAAATAATAATCAATAGATAGGAAATAATAAAGGTAAAAAAAAAAATAAGGCGGTTTATGGGAAAAAACATTAACTGTTGTATTTTTTTTAAATAAACGCCGTTTTCCAATTTCAGGCGCTTTTAAAATATTGCTTGATTTATCTATCTCAAAGTCTTCTCATTAAGATCTTTGTCTGGTTTTTTTAAAACAATTTTTATAATCTAATATCACAAGTTTTAAATAAATAAAGTGTTTTAATTGAAATAATTTATTAAAATATTTTTATTTTAATAGTCGTGTTTTGTGTACTGTTTTCCTAGAAGCAGATGGTACATCTATTTTATGGCAAAAAAGTTAAACTTTTATGTATATCCTCTGGAAGTTATATTTTTGTCTGAAAATAAGGCCCTTACTGTTTTTCCAAAAGATGAAAATGAGATCCACCCAAAACCTCCAATTTCTTAAGCATAGATGTTTCACTACTTTAACTAATTTTTTTAAAAAGAATTCGAATGTATCATGAGAAGATTTAAAATGAAAGTGTTGATTTTATTCAGATTTAAAATGTCATAAATACCAGTCGAAAAAAGACAATTTATTGAATCTGGAAATAAATCCTGGTGTAGCAGAAGAGTCACAGCTTTCTGGAGGGCGTCCAATATTTCACTTCTAGCGATAATCTACTGTAAAACCAGAATCATTAAAAGTTTCAATCATCAGAATAATGCAAATAATAAACGGAAACCTACTTAAGCCAAGAGTTAAGCATGTTAAAATAAACTGGATAATACGTAAAATCATGATTCCATCATCTCAGAATCAAACTGAAATTAACAATAGTTTTTTTTTTTTTTTTTTTTTTTTTTAAATTGTGGAATAGTAGGCTAAATAAACATAACAGAAAGAAATTTTGGAGAAAATAACCATTACTAGAACTTCATGTTTATAGACAGAGTTCTTTTAGGCATATTCTCTTAGGATGTCTCTGTGGACAGATTATTATGGGTGTTCTTGGTTTAGTTATGCCAAATTCCAGAATGACGTATGTCCAAATAAACATAACATTGTACAATGTTATTTTAGTGAATTGGAATATATAATATCAACCACTTCTGATGATTACCATCCTATCATTTACGTATCGTGTCTTTCAAACAATCCGATGTTGTCAGCATTAGTGTATGTTGGAGTGGATGGTTTAGATGAATTTGTTTTTCACATATAAGTATATATGCCCTTCCTTTTTTTTAGTAGGGAGCTTAAAACTATTACCCAACAAATTTAAAGTATTATATTAGAGAACTCATTATTAAAATTTTTATTTGATAAATGAGAAGTACTGTAGGACATTACTCTGGTATAATTATTATAATATGATATAAAATGAGAATAATTAAGCAATGCTAGTTAAACTCAAAACTCCCTAAATTTGAGGCATAAGTTTGGAAATCATATTGTAAAAAGAGCTAGTTGATTTGAAAAAAAAACAACAACAAATTTACCAGTCAAAAAACATGATACTCTGGTAAAAAAAAATCGTATAATACTGTAGGATTTATTTTTATGTTATAGTTTGCTGAACTTGAATCTCAATTTGATTTCCTGATCTCAGACAAATAAAATTATGATTAAAGAATTTTTTTTCTGCCTAAAATTATATTTTTATTATGTAAAACATGAATAATTTTCTTAAGTTTTATAACAAACAAACGGATGGATGATAAGACATTTCATCAAAGAATACTCATCTCTTCCAAAGAAAAAAAATATTAATCAAATTACCGTTATTAATTTTTCATTTTGTTCGTTATTTTTGGTTCCGATTCAATATATATTTGCAGATAAATAATTATCTTTACTATTATTTATCCAAAAAAGAGAGCCCTCTCAGTCTAAAAAAAACATTTAGGGCTATTATTTTATGCTCTAGGATATCCATACAAAATCGTTTGGGTGGAATATTTCTGATAAAACTCCCACACGGAAAATGGCCATCTATCAACCATTAACTTGATAACCAAATAGGAACTTTATGTTCCTTTCTTGAAAAAATAACTGAGTATCCTATAAAATTAAATCAAAGATACGATTCATTGAATTTAATAATTTACTACTTTTCATGATTTCACAAGGGAAATGAGTTATAGGTTTTCTTAACTGATATTATAAAATTCATATATTCATAAAGTTTATTGTTTTCAGTTATATATTATATTTATATTGTGTTGTAGTACATATTAGTAAATAATTATATGATCAATTAAACTTGTCATATAAAAACCAAACTACATTAAAAAACCTTTGACAATGGTTTGTTATTAATTAATGTATTAACACGTAATTACTAAGATATATTAAATAATTATGAATTGTTAATATTGGTATTTATTAACTTGATGATGCGGAATTATTCGCTATTAGATTTAATAGAATATACTGAGTGGATAAGCAAGCAGAGTATATTAGTATATAAATATTTTTTTAATTCTCCCGGGGAAATGAAATCCTTTCATTTAGAACCCCTAATCATAAAATTCCATCTCCTAAATGATTTCTGCCTTGAATAAATATAAGAGAGAAAAAAGTGAGTTTATATAATAAAAAAAATAATCAGATAAATTATCATTGGCAGACAAATATTACTAACTCAAATATAATAAATAATTTTTATATCGGGTTTAAAAATAATTGGTAATGTACAAAAATACATAATCAAATAACGAATTTCATTAACAATTTTTAAAGACAATAGTAATGTTTTTTTTCTAAAATGAATAATTATCATAAATTACTTGTTATGAAATCTTCTTTGTCATCAATTAATTCATCTCTGAACTGCAAATATATTAGCGAATGCATATATGAATGATAGAAGTAACGATGAAAAAATTGTTTTATATTTTCACAAACTGAACTTATAAAACATCTGCCAAGGTTACATAGGTCAGTAAAATTTCCTGAATATCTCTACTGGGTAGCTATTTTTTTCCCTATCCTTTATAGTATAAGAACTATAATCTTTCAACGTTGTTGATGACCAAATACGTTTTATTTCGTTAATAATAGTAATCTTTTAAGATATATATTTATTACAGCACATACATGTATTGTATAGGGTGTTTTTTTGAGCCCAATAGAACTTGAAATTGTAAAAAATAACACAAAAAATTAAATTGTAATCAAAATTTTTTTTTTATTCGAAAGATCAATACGTGACATTAACATTTGAAAATGATTTCGGGCATATGGGCACCGCGGCTGTTCTTGACGAAGCGCATTCTGGACGTCCAATTTTGGCCGTATAACACGAATAACACGAACAATGCTGGCCTCCAAGGCGTCAATTGTTGCTGGTTTATCAGCATAAACCAGTGACTTCACGTAGCCCCACAGGAAATAATCGAGAGGTGTCAAATCGCACGACCATATGCGGCAATTTTGCTTATTAACAAACCCGTTAAGCCAAAAATGCGCCTCATCGCTGACCACAATTTTACAGAATGCGCTTCGTCAAGAACAGCCGCGGTGCCCATATGCCCGAAATAATTTTCAAATGTTAATGTCACGTATTGATCTTTCGAATAAAAAAAAATTTTTGATTACAATTTAATTTTTTGTGTTATTTTTTACAATTTCAAGTTCTATCGGGCTCAAAAAAACACCCTATATTAATGCAGGTAGGATAATGAATTAGGTAATCACACAACCATTAAAATTTTAAGGTTTAAGAATATTTTATTTTAATTATTAACCTCTCTGCTTTTTCTTTTGGTGAGCTTTAACGATTCTTATTTCATAATGATAACAAATTTTATTATTTTAATAACTTTTTTTTGAGTTGAGAATAAAATCTTTGTGAGGAGCCATGATTGAAAATTTTTGCTGAACACCGTTAAGAGAAGTAGGAAACGGATTCTGATGAGATTGATGCTACACTCATTTTTTACTAATCTCCAAATTTTAACCAAAGTTGGTCTAAATTGGAGAAGTCCTTTTCAAAATAAAGATTTGACGAAGAAAATGAAATTGAGAAAATGAGTTTTTCGCCTTATACTAATCAGGACTAATTAGTCATCAATCCGGACAATCCATGAACGTTTCTTCGAAATTGGATAAATGTTTCGAACGATTTTAACAAAACCTTGGTACCTAAGATGTGAGTGACAATTTTTATTTTAAAGTCATGATAATTTTTTTAATTCACGTATGAATACAAAGTATTGACTCGTGGTGAGGAAGCTAAATGAAAAAAAAATTAGAGTTTACACTAAATTAATTTAAAAAGTTGAATATTTACCATAAATCTTTAATGAGGTATAGATAATTGACTATTACTGATTAGAGAAGATGATCGGGGGGTGCGGTCAGCAAAGAAACAACATAAATAAACAAAAAAATATTTATTTACACGTTTCGACCTGATTTTCAGGTCTTCATTAGGGCTATAAAAACAAAAAGACAACAACCATCCTTTAGAGAGAAAAAAATTGATTAATAACTATGGACAAAGACAGTAGTAGTTTGATTACATTATTATTTATAAATGTGAGGAATAAATAAATGAATTTTTGCTGAATTTTTTGTTTTTTGAAAATTTGCTGACCACACCCCCAATCATAAATCTTTAATGATATTAAGATCTTTACTATGCACTGGGCAGTGATGAGTTATATTTATAAACGTAGGACAATCTAGTGAATACAAATAAACAGAAGAAATCAATACAGGTTTTGCATTTTTTAATTTCGTATTTAAACAATATTATTTTTGTTAGTTTTTAGTTGAAATGTAAGTAGTATTGTATTCTTAATATATTTTCTCTCATCTAATTTAGAATCAAATACGGTACCATTCATGATAGTATTTTAAATCATGGAAAGAATTATTTTATTCATAATATTTAAGCCCCGAAAATTCTTCTCAAAACATCTAATGGTTGGTTTTACACAAATATATTTTCTAGCATCAAAGCATTCTGTAAC
The DNA here is from genome assembly GCF_000696795.3 of Halyomorpha halys. NCBI lineage: Eukaryota > Metazoa > Arthropoda > Insecta > Hemiptera > Pentatomidae > Halyomorpha > Halyomorpha halys. The sequence goes on from NW_027108444.1 coordinate 207,852, forward strand.
TTCCTAACCATAGGTGGGTTTAAAAGGTAAGGCTTTGGACGATTATAAGAAAAAAATGATATAATTTTTAGCTGAAGACGAAAGGCATTCTCGAGAAAACTTTTCCGATTGTGAATAATTAAAAAAGCATGAATTGTAAATCTGCCATCAACTGTCCTCTTTCTTAACCAAATGCAATGCAAATACCCCCAGAGGCTCAGCTAAATAGAAATGTAATTACGACGAAATCGATAGGCCAGCCTTGAGGACGGGAAGGGATGGAAACAGTTGATCCCTATTTAAGTTCGATGAGGAATTAAAGAGACCCATTGTCCTCTTGGCAGCTCGGCACAATTTCTAATCTCTTAGCTCAGGCATCCAAAGGGACCGTCATTCGGGGCAACTGCCTCGGCTAAGACCGACTAATTTTACTACTTCTGACTAAAGTTAGTTAAAAATATATATAAAAAAAGGATATTAATTAGGCTTAACATTTCAGTAATAATTATTATATTAACTACAAATTATTTAATTAAATTAGACGCAGAATATCTGATGTGAGGTTAAGGCAACAAAAACAGATGCTAACACAGGCAGAAGATGTGTGAGGGTACAGGAAATATCTTGAGATTCTTAATACTAGAACTCTATAGCATATGTATACGAAGATACATATAATGGATTCATATCGGTGTATAACTTTCTGTAAACCTATAGTTCCCAACTCATGAAAAATTGTTTGGGTAACGCACTTTTCCTTGCATTTGTTTTCTTTGTTTCAACTAATAATCTCCAGTTATAATACAAATGCCTGTTCATATATTTTATTTCATTGCATCTTATACGAATAACTTAGATAAACAGATCACTCAAAACTTCGATCAGTCAATAATTGCGTGGTATGTCTGTTAATAAGTCTTATAACATGTACAAATATCTTACAATTATAGTTGAAGAACAAACCTGGTACAATTATAGTTAAAATATTTCTTAAAAATGTTCATTATAGGGCCAAACCTTCTTAATTGAAATTATCTGATAAACAAGATTATGAAAAACAAAATAGTAACCGGTCTGTAGGCAGAATAAGTAGCCCGAAAATTAGGAACCTCTCCAGTAGCAAGTACTGGTGGCCTTAAAAGCACACACCTGGAGTAGTGGGCATGAGGCAGAGGAAAGGAGTGAGGTAGAGGTAAGGCTAAGTGGACGAAGAGTGGCAGGAGAACACTTGGGCTAAGTACAGAGAACTTAAGTGCACGGGCAGCAGGTGGTGCTTTCTTGTACTCTCTGTGACTTACTGGGCAGTCTGTAATTCCAAGCATCGTCATCCATATAAATTCCAGAAGAACGTAGAATAGGAGATTGCACGTGAAAGGATATCCTAGGATATAAAAAAGAAGAAAGGAAAATTTGATATTTAAATGGAATACGTTTGTCAATATTATTTTTATAATCTATAGGTTTACTAACTATGTCCTAGAAAAGTTTGGTAATTAGTTTCTTTTTAGAATATTCCGAATTATATATATATAATATAAATACGTTTGTAATTTTTTTTTTAGTTTACGAATGTAAAAAAGTAGAAAAGGTATAATAGAATGGTCTCTTGTATTATTTTATGGTGAATTAAATAAAGATACCATCAATGGATATATTTTTTATTTGTTTTTTTTTGGGATGGGACGAAAGTTCGTTATTTTTTTCTATATGAAATTCTTCAATAATATTACTATTAAAATAATTAAAAACTTAACGAAACTGTAATACATAATTCAAAATATCAATGTTTTGACTTGTTCTAGAGCTAGAATAAAAGATAATTAATTGTTTGTAACTTATTTCTTTAAAGTTATATATTATGCAACATTCAGTTATTTTATTATTAAACATTTTTTTCTATCAAAGTTATATGAGAACAGGATTCATTTATATCCATTCTTTATAATAATTAATTTAGTGCAACCTTTGCACGACAATTCATTATTGTGTTTTCAATTATCGATTTATTATTAAAGTATTTAGTTTTTCATACCACGCTCTTAATTATGTATGAAAAAATAATACTTTTCAATTATATACTTTTTTTTTGCAAGTAAAATTAATATAATGAAATGATTAAAATGGGTATGTGAGCGATCGAAACATTACAAAGCTATATTCCATTGCTCGCCATATCAGTTCACTATGAAGGGGTATACATGTTACAGTTCATGTGACCGTAGTTCACTGTCATTACATGTACTATCAAATATTACAGTAGACCTAGTAAAGGGGTATTTGCGCTGATTTTGCCACTTCAAAAGGTTAGGGACACTTTACCGTGCTATTGATTGCAGAAGATGGTCGGGGAGTGCGGTTAGCAAAAAAAAAAAAAAACAAACATAAATAAAAAAAAATTATTATACAAAATATTAAATTAAATAATACAAAATAATTGATTGATAATCATGGAATTAGACAGTAGTAGATTGATAACAGTAAAAGATGAAATATAATATTGTGTAAGAAAGAAGATATGTATAATATAAGATATGCAAGTAGTGTCTAAAAAACTGAAAAACAAAAAGAAACAAATTCAGTTTTTTAGACACTACTTACATAGCTTTGTAAGTACTTTTTGTTACATTTCTACTCTTTTGTTCTATAGCTCTGATGAATACCTGAAACTCAGGTCGAAATGTGAGCATAAATAAATATTTTTTGTTTATTTAAATTTTCTTTGCTGACCGCATCCCCCGACCATCTTCTCCAATCAGTAATCTACGGTTAACTATCTACACTTCATTATAATAAAAAATCTAGCCTTGACATTCCTGGAATTAATAATAACTTTTTTTTTTAATTTATTTAATTTAATTTACAACTGTACAAAATAATACAATGAGTAAATATGTATATGAATAATAACAAAAATGTTCTCTCCACTCACTTGAAAACATTCCTTAGAAAATTAAATATATCAAAGGAGACAGATGCAATAAAATGATAGTGAATTAATTAACCTCTACCAGGCACTGCGGTCAGAAAATAAATTAATGTTGCAGCCAATTACCTATGACAGCGAACTGTCATTATTAGTCACACGAATGGCGAAGTTTGTACTCTACCAAGTAGGTACATCATTAAACAGGCGATGAACTCCACAGTGTGATATTTTATTATGCTATGTTACTTTATAATAAATGATACTCTGGCGAAAAGTGTTTCTTTATTTGGTACTTTATACTAAATTTATAAATATTCCTACATTTTTCACCACCTTTTTCATATCTATGATTTTTAATACTTGGTTTGTTGCAACTGAACAGGAACTAGTAGGGGGCTGGCAACACTGAGTTCTGGGTAACCTAACAAGTATGGTCATCTAAGAACCCTCTAGTCATGTGAATTATTCTGTTACACTTTTTTATGTTTATACCCCTATTTTATGTTTATATCAATATATTTTTATTAAGATTATTAAGACTTATTATTTATATTTAAATTACCAACAAACCTTATTGATATTTGATATAATGATATTCAACAGAAATCCATGCATTAAGTAACGAAGCTGAAATCGCTTTTTAAAAACAAAAATAAGAAAAACATTATTCGAAACGAAATTCCTATATTAACATCGATACCGTAAAGTTATTAGTCCTAAGAATCAAATAAACAATTCTTTTTTCAATAATAAACCATGTAAGTGGTTTTTTAGCAACAAACGTCATAGCAGATTGCAAGAAATTTGATGAACCTTACGATAGTAATTAGCAAGATAATGAGGAATTCAAATTTTTCAGGGTACTCCGAATATTGATGCGGTATAGACTGAATGTACTTGCAACAAATTTAATTTACATCACAATGATAATTTAGAAGATAATAAGTAATTCAGATTTTTCAGCCGCGTTCAAATTTTTTTACAGCATAGACTGAATGAACTTATCTTACAGAAAATTTTATAAACTTTACAATAGTAATTATCAAGAAAATGACAATTTATCGTAAAGAAATGAGGGTGATGAACAAAACATTAATTACTACAATTCAAGCAGTGAAATTATGAATTACTGGGCTTTGATCAACATCACTGTGACACTGTTGATACATTTTTTTTATTTTAAAATTAATCGTGTTATAGGCAATGCCATTGGGATGACAGAGCCCATCCATACCATATTTAAAAATATATAGATTATTTTATAACAAAATAAGAAATAGAAGAAAAAAAAGATTATACTAAGAAAAAGTAAAATAACATTTTGACCACCATCATTTCTATTTACATTCCTGGGGGACTCCCTCCTCTTCCCCCACTTATGAAGGAAAGAGCAGTAGTCCGGAAATCCCGGCGCTTCTTTTAAAAGCATTAAGGTATTAAAAGTCAGTGTAGGATGAGTGAGAGCGTTAATTTGGCCACTGCCAGGACTCAAATATAATTATTCACAATAAGTCTCTGGGCCACTACTCTTTGGGTTGGCCCCTACTACACCAAACTTGGGGAGAATTGTAGGGATGGGTGTGCCCATGCATTGGTGTTCAATTCAGAAAATGACACTCACTATTTTCTTATATTCTTCTTTATATCAATTCTAAAAAAAAAATTAATCCTTTATTAATTTATTAGATGATGTTTTTGTTCACTTTCAAATCTGATTTATCGAGTTAGAACATTGGTTAATTTGTAGATAAACTGGATTTAATTTGATGAAATAACAAGACACAATCTTGTCATATTCATTTATATTCCTTGACAATATTTTATTTTGTTCATTCTATTTCCCTAACTGCTCTTAGTGTGTTATTCCTTAACTGCAGTGCAGTTGTAGAAATAGAACGAACAACATATAATATTGCCAAAATATATTAATGAATATGACAAGTAACTGTAATTTAATATAAATCAGTTTATCAAAAAATTGCTGAGTGTTCTAATACGAGTAACTAAATTCCAAACTGCACTTAAAACATTATATAATTAATTAATATGAGATGGTTTGAGTTTTAAGTGTTTCTAATTTTCCCAGAGATTATTAAACAGAAAAATTGTCATTTAATTTATTTTTTCACTGGTGACTTCTATTATATTAGGTAAATAAAATAATAAATATAGGACTATGATGGTGCCTAATTATTCTAATTAATATTAACTAATTTATAAATTTACCATGAAAGTCAAGCGAAATTCATCCATAAAAATAATTGTCTGTTGAACCATTCGGACCTGAATAGAAACTCTGAGCCCAGATTCCATTATTAAATAGGATTAGAGAATTACTGACCTGAACTAGATTTATCCCTTAGAAATAATTAAATGGGATCACTATCTCCCATAAACCTTTTATTAAAACTACTAGCATAAATTCGCAGCAGACGAGGAATAAACATGAGAAGCGTTTTATGGAGCTATCAACTCTATAGTGCAAAATAAATAAATTAATATAATTAATAATTGCTTAGGGACCCAACGAGATGTTCCAGTAATGAGGAGATATAAATCGGTCGTTGAGCAGAATTGATGCCTTCTCGTATCTTTTATGTCCGCATAGAAAGGTTTAGTGCTAACCGTTGAGTGGACTGGAAGATTTTCAATTCACAGAGGGCATAAATTATATAGATGATTAATATGCAGATATGAAAGTAAATTCCAAGGTGCCAATCAATATCTAGTTTTATAGGATGCACCAATATACGATCGCGTTCTATAATGATAAAGATTAAGAAATTCAGGCGATAGAGACCATAGTCCTTAAAGTATTTTTAAAGACAACATACAAATTCTAAATAATAGCGCTCAGATGGACTTAATATTACAAAAAACATTCTTACTATATTACAACTTTATTACTTCGTTAGAATATAATACATATAATTATTACGATACATATTTTATAAACCAGTTTAGAAGTCATTATATTATATCCATAAAAGTTTCACACCAACTTTAAAAATTGTCAAGTGTCCAGTAAAATAAACTTTTTTGCAGCGCTAAAAGACGTATTTTAAGTTCAACCACTCTTGAACAACTGTAATAAGCCGCTAGTTTCGTTGACAATTTTATTCTTTCTAAAATTGAAGCTTTGAAAATTACCCGCAAAATGATACAATCAGTTTTATCCGTTACCGTCTTTGAAAAATGAGCCGACTAAAATTGAAATTTTGCGGAACAAATTTCGAGTCCGCGAAAGTATTCCTACACATTCCTGAAAAAATTGGAACTACGTGATTTAATGCAGTGAAAAATCTAATTTGACTGGAGTACTATTTACATCTTGAAGACGGTAACAGAAAGGCCAACATTTGATCATACCATTTTGTATTCCCTATTTCACAGGTTTAATTTTAGATGAACCATTGTTTTTGGATTGAAAAAAACAACGCCAAAAACTCGGAAAAGGAACCTTTAAGACACCTCTCTATTAAATTTCAGAAACTGAAATCGATATAACTTTTGAAACTAAGTGAAGAAAAATATTAATTTTACTGAACTAAAGATATATTTAAGAATCTGAACTATTAGATCCAAATTAAATAAAGCTACGTTCTTTCTTATTAATAAACCTTTCTCTGAAGTGCAATAAAAATAAATTATAAATATTACAGATTTTTTTCAGAACCATCGAAGTTGCGATATGAAGATTAATTTAAAGATTTAAAGAAAAATCTATCTCAATCATCCCTCATATAATTTTAGCGAAAAAAACAACAACTTATTTCTCAATTCAATCAAATAAAGTTATACAAAAACTAGCAAGGGTATTAATTTTTGCATAAAATTTGTTGTCAATAATGACCATGAATCTACTTGTCAAAATAAGAAAATTTTAAATTACTGACATTTACTATAGTAAAGATTAATATGACTTAATATAACTTAATTTGTACTTCTAAGTTAATTACTAACTTAAAACTTTAAGTCTCCGTAAGGAGTGCAATAATGGCAGAAATATAAATCAATATCGCATAAAAATAAATAATGAATAAAGAGAAGTAAGACTAAATTAAATTATTTTATTATGAAATTTATTACTATCTCTAGTATACGAGTACTTAAAACTTTCTTCTGAACTCACGATGTATAGAATATCGGGAAAGAGTTCATGAATAGTTGAATGAGGAAGTATCTAAAAACTTTTTAAAACACTTCAGACTTTGCTAAAGTGCGCTTCACATACTGAACTTTGAAAGGCAAGTCCCACAGTTTACTATTCTAAATCTCTAGGGCTCTTTCTTAAACCTCATCGCTTCATAATACAGATTTTTTTGAGATCTCAGTGTAACTTTAACAAATTATGGGTTTTACTAGTTTCCTAAACCTAAACGAGCTATAGGTACTTTATTTTAATTTAGACATTATGCTCTAGGATTTGTTATAGATTGAGTATCTGAAATAATTTAGAGATTTTGCAAATAGTGGATAAATTAAATAAATATAATTAAATTATATAATACTGATCATTTAACATTAAATTAATCAATGAAGAAAGTTCAAATTTTATACTCAATCCATAAAACTTTTTTTCTAATTTCATTGTAATTCTCAAAGTGCCACTTAAACTTTAGGATCTTAGGGAAAGACAGAACTCTAAAGAATAGTTCAACAAGTTCTAAGTTCCTTAGTCTTCAGAAGTTAGCGTTTGAGTCAAATTGTTTTAGACTGTTTCATTATACCCTTTAGAGTTCCCATTGTACCCTAACACGCAAAGGTGCAATAACTTTTAATGGATGTACGACATTCAATAAAGCTTAATTGTATAATTTTTTAATTGAAAATGTTATCGTGTGTGTTATGATTAATACCATCTGGACAATGTAGTAAGATGAAATAAGATTGTCATAATATAGACTATCAAGTTACTGAATAAACGTCAGCAAAATCAAATTTCAAATTGTGCAGAAGTAGTACAAAAATAAATAAAAATGAAGTGTGTGTATTAAATTATGTAGTAATATGATGTGAGATATAGTGCTAATAATTTATTTATTGATGCCTAAAATATTTTTTTTTATTTCTATTTCTTTTTTATCATTAATGGAAAAAAGTATTTTTTTTATCAATGAACTAGATTGACTTTGACTTTCCATGTAATAGTCATGTTCATTTCTATTATCTATTCTCAAGTTCTGAAATTTTCATTAATTTCTTCATTATCCAGATTTTTTTTTAAACATATTATATTCTACATTCCACTGAGGATTTAAGTTCTGATGGGGTTCAGTAGAAAGAGTGTGTAATAACTGTACGCAGTCTATAATTGTTGACAGTAGTACACCACAAAATACAATAAGTTTTACCAACCAGAAATGCAGGAGGGTCATGCTCAAAATACTGTTTGGTTCACTTTTAGGAGATCAAAGTTGAAATACCTGCAATAAAAAATAATATGTGTTAAATATTGTATTTATTCATTTTTTAAAATTAAAGGTATATTTGGGAAAGTTATATCAACATAGCAAGTGCATTAGGATATAAAATTACAGAATTACAATTCAAGAACCTATTTTAAACAAAAAGATGGGAATAACATACAAAAATAGCCCATATCTCACTAAGGATCAGAGATTAGATGAGCTCCGGGAACTTGGGACCTGGAGCCAACATGGTTCATTGACCTCGTAGGCGGGCTGGAATTAAGCTGGACAACTTCTAAGGAAGTGGAAGAGACGGCCCGTTGGATATCCTGAGTCAGATGTCTTCCTCATCATTTATTGCCGTGTCGCTTCTAATAACTTCTACAATATCTCTAGGGGTATCGGGAGTAGAAATTACTCTTCGAATGATCTTCAATTCCACTAAACCTATTTCTAATTATTTTTTAATTACATTTAAAAAAATATTCTAAATGACAGCGGTTGAAGAATCTCTTGATAAGAATATATTATCGAACAGAGACTTTTATATATGTTATACTACACGTTATAATTTTTTTAAGCGAACAATCCACTCATTCAGTCTATAACTAATTTATCTCTAGTTACATAACCTAACAATTAAAGAGTGGTATCGATATTGGAAGTTTTCTTTCTTCTTTTCCTAAGTTTTTCATAACAGAAAAATACATTACATTCCGCATTCCACATGCAAAAAGTATAATATATAATAGTAAATGCATCTGAAAAAGTGTACCTATCTAATTACAGAAAATACGGTGATGCATTTTACTGATTTGCAGCTACTTTTATATCTACTTTTCAATAGTAACATAAGTAACTTTTAATATTTAATTTTTTAATTAATGAATTTATTTTTTTTAATATTTAATTTTTAATAACATGAGTAATTTTTTAATATTTTCTTTTCCTGGAAATTCCTGAATAAATTACTTTATCTTTAAATTAATACACCAAATATAACGAAAAATCAATTAAAATTGCTTATGATGCTATAATTGGAATATGCTTCCATAGTATTATGTTTTAATATATTTATAATTTAAACTAATGATTTTAAATTTTTCAAACGAAAAAATTTGGACAGAATGCGTACTTAGGGCAAATATATGCCTGAGATGCACTAATTTTTTTGTTAAAATCGACGGACCGTAAGTGCCACTTCATAATTGATTTTATACAATTCTTCGATTTCCTCAAAAACGACTCGGTTGATTAATTAAACTCATCAATGCATAATCAAGGTTTCTTTAATATCAGCAATATCTTATCTTCAATATCTTCTTTAATATTTTATCTTCATTGCTAAGACCTATCTGATAGTTTAAAAGCACTTAAGTGCCGTTTCAGTTACTTTTTTTATCATGAATTTATACAAGTTAGCGAAATAAATACTTAATACAATTAATAATGAAATTTTTATTCACATGCAAATTATATATCATCATTTCAAACAATAATCGGTGATAATTAAAACACAAAAGGTATCAACATTTAAAAAAATAAAAATAAAAATTACTATTAAGAAATATAAAGTAAGGATTGTAAAGTCATTGAATTTATGAAGAACTACTTGGACAAACGTGAAAAATCTGAATAGGCAAAATCTATTAAACATTTAATCAGTGAATTCATATAAATTGCGATTTAAATTTTAAATTTAGCCATCAGAGGCCACTTTAAGATGCTATTATTTCCAGGTTAAACCAAACAAGAACCTGATTTCCTACATTTATAATACATTCCTGATTAGAAAACAGAAAGATCCATAAACCGTATAAAAACGGCCATACTTAGTTCATGAATGAATGGAAATATTTTTTTTAATGTCTACAATTTTATTCTATTTTACTGTAAAGTAATATCTCGATTTTTTAATTTTTTTTTTTTTCCAATTACTATGTTTCTCCCATCTTTTAAGAGTTGAAGAAATGATTTAATATACATATAAACTCATAGCAAAAATACTATAATACTCTTTTCTACGGCTATAAATGTAGAATGTTATAATTATATAATTGTACTACTATTAATGTAATGTATTTTAATATTTTCCAACGTTATTCAGGTTATTATGTCGTACAATATTGTTTTTATAAATTACTATTCATTTCTATATAGATATATTTAACAACTCACAACTGAAAATAGTTGTCCCAAACGTCGGCTTTTGACAAAATATAAACTAAATGTTTTGTTTATTAATTAAGTTTTTACGAAAAATAAATTAAAATAAAGATCACATGAATTGAGATAAGTGATAAAACAAGCATGTGGAAGCAATGTTTGACTTTTTTCCCTTTCTAACCCTAGCTTTAATGTTTGTGAACGAAGACAAACAATATTGTGTGCATGAGATGAACATTTTTACTGTGTATCCTTATTTATATACCATTTTTTAAATGGTATGATTACTATAGGAGTCTATCTACACTAGCTGTATAGTTAAGTTTTATCATGTCCCTGAGGCACGTACAGCACCCTAGCCGTTCCCGATGGCCGTTGTGCAAGACAGAGATATCGACGAAGGATCAGAATAAGTGCAACAAAGGGAATGGCAAGTTGAATATAAAGCCGGACCTGAGGAAGGAGATATGAACCATAAATCCCAAGACAGAGCTATCTCCCTGGACATCACAACTTTGAGGCAAATGCTTGAGTACGTGACCCAGTCTGCTTGTGACTTGTCCGTTCTGTACTCATACTACTTCACTACAATAAGGATTCCTACATCCGTACTAGCAAGAAGATACTACTAGGGCTTTAGATTTAATAATGAAATAAAAAGTAACAGATGTATAAATTATAGCTGTACAAATCTAAATTACTCTCACGCTGAAACCTTCAATAAATCAGAAATTCGTTTTCGAAAAATTGTTAATTTAAATGAACTTTATAAAGGTGTAAGGAAAACATAAATCATATTGGAAAATACTTGGAGTATTTTTTCTCTTGTTATAAAATGTCATAGAGAAACATAAACCAATTACTATGACTAAATAATATACGCGTTTCGATCCTACACATAGGAACGATTAAAAGGTTCTTACTAAGCCAAAGAATATACGATCCATTATGATAACAAGTACCTGAGCGAATGGAAACATATTTGTATTTATACAGTTCCATTAAAGTAGAGGGTATATGAGTTAAATACATTATATATAAATTTTTGATTGATAATAAGAAAACAAAATAAAACTATATTTAGATGTCTATAGGTCTTTGAAAACCATTCTTTTTTTTTTTTTTTACGTCCTCATACGATATTCACTTTACAGCCACGTTAGGAATAAAACATGTCTAAGTATTGAATAAAGCTTTATGACTACTGAAGTTCTAATAAAAAGTTTTTATTTTCAAGACAAGTCTATAAATTTTATTTCAAGAACAATTCATGTTTCACTGCTTCATCTTAACGGTACATAAAGCTTCTGTTCAAATTGAAATAAGTCAGAACTGCCTTCAAGGTTTCAATTCATTTGCAGATAACGAGTTTTAAAAGTAATTTTAATTATTTCTCGAGCGTAGAGAAAACGGTTTAAAAATAAAAACTTTTCCACCCCCACTAAATGAAGCAGTCAGTCTTCTCAAAGGACTTTTAAACCCTCGAAACAAAAAGGTACGTAGAGGAAAGGAACCGTCTGAAATAGAAGAAGAAAAATTTCGGCAAAGTAATTATTTCAAGAAAAAAAAAACTAAAAACAAAGAGATAGAGGGAGAGGGAAAAAAGTTATTGTAGATATTATGAAGTCTACGCAGTTTTTCAAGAGCCTTTGTAAGCCGCCTTTATTGTTAATTTAATTAACTCGTGACCGAAGGCGCTGAGTTTTTCAAGAGCCATTTGTTGTTGGCCACTCTCTTGCGCAATCCATTAGCTTAGACTGAAGCCAGGGTGCCAATTAACCAACTCATCGCCTACGTAAGAAGTATTATGTAAGCCTTGAGGGGAGTAACTTAATTTCGGGGCGACGAAGGGTTTCTGGTCTGAATAAAGAGGAACGACAGTAAAATAGTTATGTCGAGCTGCTTCTAGAGCTTCAGCCATAATCGAGTTCAGCCTTGTAGTCCTAGAGGAAATGGAGTGGGGGTGCAAAAAGGATTCGAATTATATCGAAACCACTTCAAAGGAATTAGAATAAATCAAGGTTAAAAGCTTTAATTCTGAAATCAAAATTTCGTTATGATCCGTGAATATATATTGCAAATATCTATTCATGAAGTGGAATTTATAATACTTTTAGTTTATTCATAATGCTTCATTGCAATAGCTTCTTTAGTATTACAATATTAGTTTATTCATAGTTTTATTTTGAATACTTGTCCTACATCGATAAACTTCTATCAGTACTGATTTACTTCAGTTATTTATCAAAAATAAGTGGTTATAATTTTTTAAAACTGAATTAAACCAGACAAAAGTTTTTGCATTAGTTAGGCATTAAAATTACTGCAAAAACTAGGATTAGGAATCCTAAGCTTGATAAAATAATTTTATTAAAGATTATTCGTCTCTATAAAAAAGTTCTTAAAATGCAGAAGGACCAATTTTTCGTAGTCGAGTATATTATCAGTCTTCATAACAATTATTTTATAAATATGCCTAATCCAAAACAAGAACTTTAAACCTTCCTCATTTGCGTTAAATTGAGATATTTTTATGATTTATTTTAACTCCTGTCATAATTTGTCAAAGTAAACATATTGGTACTTTGACAAATTATGACATGTAATTTAAGGGGTGTACTGAGTTCTGATAGGGTAAGAACGGCGGATCCTCGGCCAGGGAGCGTGAGTGCCTCTCTGGCCGCTTTGTCTGCGAGCTCGTTACCAACAATGCCAATGTGCCTTGGAGCCCATATGAAAATTATGGACTTACCTTGTTGTGATTCTTTTAGAAGAAAAGATTGTATTCTTATAGGCGTAGAAAAGCAAAACCTATTATCTTTATATTTTCTTGTTTGTTTTTTAAAAATTATATAACCCAGATACATTTACGTTTATTGTTATTTTGCTTGAATAGAGGCATATTTGACAAATA
>NW_027108444.1:221877-226800 GCF_000696795.3 Halyomorpha halys
ACCAGATATCAATCCTTCCATTACAAATTCCCTAACCACTCAAACCCATTAGTTTCTAATCTTGCTTCCTGTTTTATTCCGGACAAATCTCCGAGGCGTCGGAAAAGAAGATGGCCTCGAGACCTTATATTGTAAAAATGTTTTTAGAGTGCTACTATGGGGTAGTTTCTCTACATGCTTGCACCATACCATTATGATTTTCTCAAATTTACTTGATGTATTTATGTACAGTTGTAAATATCAATAAATAAATTAAATAATAAAAAATAAAAAAAACTGTGAAGTTCCTTTGAACTATATAATTGTAGTTCATGTCCCCATACCTACAGGAACCGTGCATAATAAAGGAAGAGTTAACTGAGAATAGTATCCATCTAACTTCATTTTTTGGAAATGAGGTTTTCCTTCAAACCTGCTGATTAATTTAAGGAGTACACTTAATTTTATAATTTTAATTACAAATTATATTAGTGTCCGCTTTTTCATATAATAAAAAGTTTAGAAATTTTATTTTTGGTTATGGCGAGGGAAGAACGGCGAGACACTTGAGGTAGTGAAGGAATATACCTACTTAGGGACCGTAATTAGTAGCTGGGGTAAGATAGACGCCGAAATATCAAACAGAATATGTAAAGCGAACCAAGTGTATTACCAGATAACTAATAGCATCATCGGCCATTGCGAAGTAGACAAGAAGAACAAAATGCATGTATATAGTCTTTTGACCTATCTACACTCATATACGGCGGAGAAAGCTGGAGAACGCTGGACAGGCACTCTAGTCGCAAAACGGAAGCGGAAATGAGGTTCCTGATCTGTTGTGAGAATTAGATGGGATCGCATTAGAAGCATGAGTATTAGAGAGCAACTAGGAGTTACAGAACTTAAAGAAAACCACTCAAGAAGGAAGGCAACTCCAGTGGTTTGGACATGTTTTCCGCATGAACGAGGACATGAATCCTATAAAGGTATTAGACGCTCGACCCACAGGAAGGAGACCACTCGGACGCCCAGAATTACATACCAAGAGTATATACAAAGAATTGGAAGTAAAAGAGGCAACTCCCTCAAAATTGAGATGAAGCAGCTAAGCAGGGACCGGGAAGAGTGGTTGCGCTGGATTGAGGCTCCTCGACGCTAGCTAATGGCACAAGACGTAGATAAAGAAGAAGAAGAGAAGACATTTTATTTATTTCTTACTAAATATTTAAATCTTAATGTACAATGGCATTTAAATAACTTATTGAATAGGACTGAAGTGCACATACTACCTCAATCTTAGCTAGTTGGGGAAATAAAAATACTGCAGCAGAGGAAGAAAATATTATAATTACAAATACTTACTGAAAGACCTTACAGAATTATATATTGTTCTTCACGGAGTACATTAACTAAAAAGTAATGCCAACGGGGTAGAGTTATAGGCAAATAAAACAATTTCTTGAGTGTTAAAAGAGAACTCAAATAAGAAACTCTAATTACAAAAAATATGCCTCAAAGGCTGATAAAGATGAAGAGAAAATGATTTCAAAAAGTTCGGGGAATAGATTAACCAAACTTTATTTGAGCCTAACCAAGCCGTTGAGAAACGGTTACCAAAAGGTGAGACGTGAAGATCGAGATCAAAGAAACAACCTGCTACCAAAATTAAGACGGAAGGCAACGTTTTACCCTCATTACCCCGCCTTCTACCCTCCACCCCTTCGGAGGAAGCCATCGCAAAAATCTGATTCATTTGACTTGCAAATGGTGAAGAGGGTTGCCATTAGTAGAGAACCTCTTATTTCCCTCCTACTAAAATATATACGTAAACTGATTTGAGTCAATTAACGTTTGCATGACGCTCATATTATAATGGACATTATCATTCAAAAATTTAATTGAAGTCATTTTGCACTCTTTATCCCGAAAATATTAAAGTGTACAAATCTAATACTTATTTTATTTTTCATATTGATAACACATGAGACTTTACACATAAAACTAATAAAACTTGAACCAGCTAGGTGTAAATAAAACTCTGCAAAGAAATAAATAATTGTTTACTAACGTAAAAATAAAAATGGTTCGATTTAGTCTATTTGGTATCCAAGAGTTCTTCTTATTTAAAATTCATCAATTTTAATTTTTTTTAAAAATATATAGTAAAAATATTTTATATTCTGGAAGTGTTAATACTTGTAATAAGAATGCAATAAATATAATATAAACATTAAAATGTTTAAGTGGAAGAAAAAAAAGGAGGATATTGTAAAAAAATAAGAATTTATACCACTAAATATTCAAGTTTTAATTTCGAAGGGTTTAATTATTGTATTGTATAATAATTAAATTTGAGGATGTGATAACCGACCACGTTAAGGTAAGATTCCACACAAAGACGTCGCTACGAAGGATAAGGAATGGAGTTGTCAAAACTAGAAAAAAAAATGAAAAATAAAAAACGTGCTTCAAACTACAAAAATAGAGTTAAATTATTTCATTACCAGAGTTACAGAAATTTGAAACTAATATCAATCATAACATTAAGCTCAGAAATTCGGATTTTATCAGTAAAATCTAAAAAAAAAATAATTAAATTCGTTATACGCATTAGGTGATTGAAAAGTTCTCAATTATTTGAAAAACTGGAAACGTACTTCGAAATACGAAAACTGTACTGAATTTGAAAACATTGTACTATAAGAATTATTAAAATTTAAATCCAATACCAATCCTATCTATAATGATTAGAAATTGGGAATGTGTTCTATCTTACGTGTTTGAATAAAAAAGAAAATTGTTTCCTAGAGCCAACGTTCGTAACAAGTAAGCGCAAAGTTCCCAATATTTTAATAACCCTACAAGTTGGAAATATGAAAACGAACTTCAAACTGGGCAATAATACACTTTATGCAAAGATTTACTAAAATCATATCTTTCACGGTAAGAAATAAGAAATTTATTCATTCAACATTCGTCATTAACATTCGCAGTAAATAAGTAAAAAATTGAGAAAAGAAATTGAAAACCCAAAAAGTTTGAAAATGGGGGTGTAATTTTTCAGTTAATATATTTTGTGTGATACGACATTCGTATTTGAGATTATATCTTACTTTTCAACATATTCTTAGTTTTGATTTTTTCTTTGAGCTCCCAGTAAATTACAGAGAGCAAAATGTTTTGTAACTCATCAAAAATGAATTATGTGGGCCTTTTCATTACTAAATAATTTTACTTTAGGAAGAAATGTTTTTCAATGTTGCAATCTTGAGAATAGAGGTCAAGAAAAGTATTCGATAGAACAAGATGAACCAGGAGAGAAGATGATCGATGGCACAAATATTTCTTCTGCTTGGAAGAAGGTCCCGAAGAAAAGAAACCACAGTCATTGGTGGCCAAGTTATCAATCTTACCACGGAGTCCATTTGTCAGGGCCATTGAAAGATCCAAGGTCGGCTTCTATTGTTTTCAAGTTAAGATCGTTTTGACGTTAGTTAAAAAAAAAAAAAAATCCTAGGATATTTCTCCAAACATATATGTTTTGGGACCTCGATAATATTAATATATTATCCTGGATTGTTCCAGGACTAAATTGGTCAGGAGAGTTCAGTAATTTTTGCAAGAATATACTTTATGAAAAAAATATAATTTTTTTTTTGTAAGAACTAAACGATTAATATCAGAACCCTCTTGTCAAATATGTTGAAATAAGCGAAACTGTTGTTCGAGTCCATTTGGAAACCACCCGAAAAAATCAGCTGAAAGATGAGAACCTTACATGTCTCGATAAAATATGCGTAGATGGTTATTAAATTGTTTGGTTGTAGGTGGTAGATGGTATCAATATAAAAAGTTGTATTCATAATGGAATTAATCTGTAATATATTTTATCATCACGAGATAAAAAAATTCTATTATAATCCTGTACTTTTTAGAAATTATTGTTTAAACCCTTGTATATTATTTACTTATTTATTTTTTATTTAAATAATCTATCTAGCATATCCAATAAAGGTTATGGTACACAAGGTATAGATATTTTTTAAAATTAACATGTCATGGTTTAAAATGTATATAGAACCATAGTAAATAAAATAGGTAAGGTAATAGAAATAGTCAGGACGAATAACGAAAATAAAAATGATGATTTTAATAAAATAGGAGGAGATTGATGAAAAAAGCAACACTGGATATTTTAAATAATTTTAATTAAATTAAAGAGAAGCATTTGACCGATTCTAATATAAAAAATAATGCTATGAAAAATATTAAAGAATGTAATAACTATTTGAGGTAATGTGATTATAAGCTATTCGCGTAATGAAAAAAATGATCAATAGATATTTTTAGGGTGATGCAACATCAACATGAGCACAACGACCCGAAAGATTGTTGTATAATGAGTTAATAAAAAAAAATGTAATATAAAAGGGTTTAAACACAAACTCTTGAACAATATTGACTATTAGAAACACTAAACTGCCTTTTGAAATTATGTTTTTAAATATTAGAGTTTACATTATTTCTCTTTAATGTTGTTATCTGTGCTAAACAAAACGAAATCTAAATAATAAATGAACTAACTAAATGAATTAATGAAATAAATAAATTACACAAATAAATAAATGGACTAATGTATACGTTATATAAACAGTTAATAAAGAAAGAACCTCGCTTGATTATGCTTAAAAAAATAAGACGGAATTCCTTTAATAAGCATATAAATATTTAGAGGTTAGAACCATCATTAGCTGCTAGTTGTTAATCAATAGGTTATTTATTTATTTTATTTTAAGTGCTTCGATCACTTCGGCCATTTATACTGAATTTACAAATTGACAAAATCATTAAATAACAATTGACAAAGTTGTAATTATAATGAAAAAAAAGTTAGTAGATTACAATATTAAATTATGCATCAACTTATATACACTAGAATTA
>NW_027108444.1:226895-230944 GCF_000696795.3 Halyomorpha halys
ATTTAGTTACGGGGGTATAAGGAAACGTAGGTACTTCCTAATAAATTTTAATCACTTTACTTTCCACAGAGCAGATTTTCTCTTAAGGTATCCAAATGGATTCGAGGCCTCAAGTGGAAGACCCAACGCAATTATGGTTACTAAGCCACTAAGGCGAATAGTGGAGTCAGTAAGGGAGTTATACCAGGGGATAATGCATAATGGACGTTACAAAGTTATGGAACAGGGCTGTGGGCTTGCCAATTTATGGCAATATTGCTACTAGGTGCTGAATCGAAATGTCAGTAGTTCCATTGTTATTGCTATGACATTTTCCATTAGCGGTGTTACCAAACTGGACTATGAACCCTTGTATTAATATGATTTAAAACAAATATTGAGATGAATATGAATATAATGAATATATAATAATACTGAAAATTTTTAAAGATTCACGTTAATAAGCTCCTCCCAAAATAAATGAGTATTTCATAGAATTTAATAAATAAAGTGAAATTGCCAACTGTTTTTGTACATAGGGAATATAAATATAAATAATTAAAAGTACAAATTTTAACAAAGGAAAACCTCTTGGCCAATTAATTGTAGCCGAGATTAAAGATTATGGGAAGCACAATACAAATCTTTGTAAAAAAGGGTTTGGATGATATGAGCGAATAGAATCCGATGAGGATTGAATAGGAGCAATGCAAATGCAAGTAAAGAAAAAACAAACAATAAAATAATTGGTGAAAATTGGTGTATTTTCTAATCTTGTTAACGTACGAGTTTTCAAAAGACAAGGAAGCGAGGAAAAAATAAATAGAATCATGAAGGTTTTTTGGAAGTTGAAATGAAATGAAGATCATCAGAATATGGAAACAACCCTTTACTATGAATTCAAAAAAGAGTGCTTACATTTATGAGAAACGTGTATTGTTAGTAATATCCCACTGTAACAAATGCCCTTATTTCCCAATAGTCGGAGAAGGGTAAAAAGACAAAAAGAAAATAATACAATATACAATATAAATAATCCGTTCTCGTAGATATAGTAATAGAATAAAATTAGAAACCTTTAGAACAAAGCAAAAAACTAATGGTGCAGAAAAATCCATCAGGCCAACAGCTACATAATTTCCATGTATATTAACATTCTTTACTCCCGTATTCAGATCATTGTTGCCTTGTATCGATTTTCATCAAATATAATTTTGTATTCTTTTCCTTATGAATTTTTATAAACTTACATGTTTTCAAAACTTGATAAATCCTTTATACAACAGAAAACTCAGTGTATACAAAAATAAATATTATATAACGAAAAAACTGTACCCAATTTACCAAAGGAACTGGCGAAATCGAATTTCGCTCGGATCGAACTTATGTATTAAATACCAAATTCCAAGTAATTAGTTCTAAAAACTAAACTTTAAAAATGTTGTTTTTCCTTTCTCTAAACAAATCTAGAAGGTATTTAACAAATTTTGCAACTGACCAACTCAAATGCAATTAAACAATTTTTTCTGGATATTTTTCTGTAACTTACGAATTCAGCAAAATTAGCTTCAGTTGAGTAATGAAATTATTTATAGATTTAATTGTGAAGTAAGTGTATCAGAGTTCTTTAGGTGTTATGTTTTTTTTTAGTTAGGTGTTATAGGAAGTACACACTTTGGAGAGTGGAAGATAAAGAACGTTCTTGTCCATAACAATCAAACTGTGGAATATTGTAACCGAACGGTGCATGTGTTTTCTTTCTCGCCTATGTATCGGTTAGTGATTTCTTATTTCCCACTGCAGCGTTCTTAGTGATTAGTCTGTTTTTTTTGTTTTGTTTTTTTATAGCCTAAAAATATCTTTAATCAATATTTGATTTTTGAATCTCCTAATGCCACTAATGAATATTTCGGAAGGTATAAATAGTAGGTTGGACATAAAAAGAAGTAAATCATAAAATAAATAAAAATAATTATAATATTGGATACGAAAAATCCAACTATTAAGAGTTATAAACTAACATTATAATAATATATAATGGCGTGTCTAAATTATAGTGTTACGAAAAAACCATTTTGATTTACATTATATCTGATCCAGTCAAATGTAATGTGACAACACCCACGTATGTGACCCCTCTCAACTAATGCACCGAAGATGGAGTGTGTTGTAGGACTATTCTTATCTATACAATGGTATTAACTACACCTCGTTTTATCATGATATGTCCGAAATAATTTACAACTTAAGTTTTGCATTTTATTTTGAACACGTCGATAGAATGGATCTATAAATTGTTTCAGGTTATACTCTGGAACGTAATGTGTAAATGTAAATTCAGAGCTCCAGAGAAAACACTCTTCTTTTTTCATTAAAATTTAAGGTGGAAAAATGAAGTTGTCTTTTTCTTCTTCTTTTAAATCGAGTTATTGATATCATCGAATTTAAAATGAAAGTTTGCATAGTAACAAATAATGAAATATTGTACTAAATAAAATGTTGTGAATCGATTAACGTTTTCCTGTAAAAAGATCGGGGTGATCAGGTACTAAATAAGTAATAATTTATTTTTATAATTATTTTTAATTATACTATTATTATATATTACATGTTTTAGGCTCTTAGTTCAAGTGTCAGTTTAGCATGATTATATTTTATTTGTTATAAGCAAACATATATTATGACTTTATTAAAATAAAAATTCAAACTAACTCGATCGTTAATTTATTCACATATACTTGTCAATTTATAGTACAATATTTTAAATAATACAATTTTTTTATTGAATAATAATAATAATAATACGATCTGCTATAATCGACAGAAAAAAGTATTACCTTACCGTTTTAAATAATTATTCATACCATATATACAGATTAAAGGACAAAAGAAGAGAAAAAAAGATAATAATAATAGTAACAAATTAGAAAAAAAAATTAAATTAAATTTAATCAAAATTGGAATAGTAAACTGGAAACTCATTTTGGGTTCCATTGGCTTGGTCTATTCATGTTTTATTTGAAGAGTTTTAGATTAGAATCAGATTTTTATTTACTGCATTTCGAAGCAATAATCTCCATGAAGAAATTATATCGTTTGAGCTCAGAAAAAAAATTCCAGAAACTGAAAAATTGGTCTGGCATTTTTTAAAAATTCCTTTATATGCTGTCGAACAGAAATCACTAATAAAAAGATATAATTTAGGAGTTTACAACGTTTAAATTAGCACTTTAGCATTACCTAGATCTGTTTTAAGAAATTCCTAACTTCTTAACATGAAATAAATTTGGTGAAGTAATATAGGCTCAAATTATGAAGAATATGATCAGGGGTGTGGTTAAAAGAGAACAAAAATAGTTAACAACTATTTTTGTTTTCTTTTGACCGCACCCCTGATCATATTCTTCATAATTTGAAATTATACGGTCAATTATTTATATATAATATGATGCAAAAACTACGAGGGTCTAAAAAAGATACTTCTTCCACAACTTTTCACTACAGTGCCATACCTGATAACCATTGATTCACTACTCAATCTCCATGTTCCACCTCCACTCTCATCATCGTAACACTTTCACCCCTGTCTTAGCTCTTCTTCTTCTTCAAATAATTCACCTTCATCTCTCCACCGCAGTACTAGAATTAGAAATTACAGATCTACAGCTCGACTCACATCTGAACTATACACCTCCAGGCCTTTACAACATTCTGTTCAACTGCCTTCTTCGCAGAATACATCTTTACCTCAATCTTGAAATTTTTCCAGTGGTATTGTAAGCCTTCAATTACTTGATAATACACTTATCTCTCTCCTACAGTTTCCTTTGATAAAAAAATAGACATTTTTTTTTCTTAAATTACAATTTCCTTCTACTAAATACCACATTAATAACATGAAAAGTCTCAATAGCTCTATACTTGAATAGCCCTGATGAAGCTCTATAAAGTGGAGACGTTTCTGCAAATAAATAGTTATAAACTATTTTTGTTCTCTTTTGACCGCACCTGTGACAATCTTCTTCATAATTTGAATTTATACGGTCAATTATTTATTTATATATATATAT
>NW_027108444.1:231609-233520 GCF_000696795.3 Halyomorpha halys
TATAACATAGGCTCACTTAGTTTAATTGATATTTTTTTCTAATTCAATTACATGAAAATAAAAAAAAAAAACTTGAAAGCTTCTCGGTCAAACCCACTATATTTAATAATTTTCAATAAATAAGACCTGAATTGAGTGATGGTTCCGCATTTTGTATTCCAATTCTGATAAATTTGTTTCAACTATAACACAGTACTTTTATATATTAACTACTCTAAAGTGTTGATGTGTCCGTATTTGTTTGTCGAAATGCTCCAACAATTGTTTTGTGTGAACCTGTGTTTGTGGGTAGCCTAAAGACAACCCCGCCACCCAATCTAATCACCGACAAGCCCGGTAATTGTTAATAGCTGTTAATTAGCACTAAGCAATCTACAATTGCTCAGGTAAACACCTCGCTCCCCTGCTGTTGACCCATTAGACACTATAGTAGCCAGATCTGTTGACATATAATTATTGCCAATACCGGAGCTGCAGAGGTGACCAACATCCCTCAGGATGGACAAAACCTATTCCCTCCGTCGTTTGAAAGGTACCTACCCACTTTTTTTTTCTCCAGTCCTTTAATCACCGTCTCCCTTTGACCTGGTTTTAGTAAATCTAAAATTTAAATCCGCCCTTTGAGCCTATTCCCCGTTTCCCAACCAGCCTTTTTCTTTTTTTTTCTCGATCTACTTCATTTTTCATAGGCACAATTTCATAAGGTCTCACATCAAGTCAGTTTAGCGTGAAAACCTAATAGGGTTAAACATTTTTAAATTCAAATTTTCTTGGCCCTAATTCAGTTTGAGGGTTGTCAAATCAGAGGAAGTATTAGGTTAGTAAATCCTAAATTTGCATCTTTTTCAATTTTCTTTTACTTCCTGTAGAAACAGAAATATCAGATTCTTTCAATTTATGCGACATTTTTGGCAGCAGTAATTATAATAAATTAATGATGAAATTTAATGAATTATTATTTAGTCTTTTTTTTCATCCAAAAGATGATTTAAAAAATCATAAATGGAAAATATCAATATGCCTTAATATTTCTAGATATTACTATCATAGAGTTTAGTGATCAATGAGACAGTTACCGAGTGTTAAATGAACATAAAGTTGTTTATGAGAGAAAAATTATAGAATTTATAGAACGATAAAAAGCTAGAAAAAATAAAATCTGTGAGGGAAGAAATAATAAAAAGGAAAAAAATAAATCATTATAATTTTAGTACATAATGCTGAAATTTTTATATGACAGTTTAAAAATAATTATGCTGTGAATTATTGCTCATAACATTTTTAATAAAGTCCTTTGTCTCAAAAATAAAAATTTTTAATTTTATGTTTTTTGGATATTTTATTACAAAAACGTTTAGAAAAGTTAACGAATACATCAGAATGGATAGGGATTCATTTATTTTAAATTTTTAATAAGAAACAAAAAAAAAAACAACTATTAAAATAAAAATTATTTTAATATACAATAATTGTGTATAAATCCATCTTAAGGTACTTGGAAATCCCAACTTTTTGAAAAAAAATCAGAACACAAAAAGTAAATGGCCATTAATAATTTCAGTTCCTAAGGCATTGTCGTTCTTGAAACATTGTGATCAACAAATTTTTTAAAACACATTTTCCTCTAATTTTTTAAATGCATATGAGCTTTACACTTAATGGATTCACGGGGGTTTGATTATATAGACAAGTAATAGCCTGTATATGAAATAAAACGTAGCAATAGAACTACAACGGTACTCATAACTTTAATTAACCTGAATATAAACTATTAATTAGGCAAATATATTAGGCATAAAAAGCTCTTCGAAACACTCTTAAATATGGTATGAAACCATTTAATATAAATTCTTGATGAATTATTATAAAACACGAAAAAATTGTAATGCTTCAACATATGTATATATATAT
>NW_027108444.1:233650-244569 GCF_000696795.3 Halyomorpha halys
TTATATTATATTATATACATTAAACTTTATGATAACAAACCAGCTACCTAAATTTAGCTTGGAGAAAATAGCATAATTTAAAGAAAAATATAAATGAAATTACTTAAAAAATACTATTTATCAAAACTCTAGAGGAGAAAAAAAGTTTAGAAGGACAAAAAAGGACTAAGATCTAACATTATTGTAACCACAGAAACATTAAAAAAATATCCATAAGAAAATTAATCTAACTGGATCTAAAAAAATATATTACTAAATAATAACTCTTCAAACGACAAAGAGAATTTAAAAATAAATATTCCAGAACATAATAACATAAAATGGCTAGACGCTCTGATGAAGAACTGAAATTCTGGCTAAAACCTTGGCATTGAATAAATGAGTTACTTCTATATGTTCTTAACTGACCACACCTCCTCCGCATCTCTTCAAATAAACAATTCATTTAATGATACAGAATATTTTTTTCCAGTAACGTGATGTTTATTCTCATTGTTAAATATTTAAATAAATTCATTTACAAATTCTCATTTAAAATAAAGCCAAAGTTTGTTCGAAGTGTTACTGCCAGTTCAAATTTGTTAGTACAACTTTACTAATAAAGTTTAAGGCGGGCAAGTCTTCCAAGAAGTATTTGTAGAAGCCATATTATTTGAAGAATCTTCCTTTGATATCTAGATCAGAAATACTTCATGAAATAGTTTTACTCTAATGAATAGCTCTTAGTTGATTAATTAAATTGTAAGATATTAATTATGAAGCTTTAAATAAGAAATAATCAAATTGTTATAAGAGCTATTTTAATTTAATTAAAATTTTCCTAAAATATATTATCAAATATTTTGAATAACTATATTTAAATTCATAGTGACAAAACGCAATGGTTAATAAATTAGATAAATCCTTATTTTGATTAGTTAAAAAAAGAAAGGTAAACATAACTTTAAATATAAGTTTATAACTATTTGTTCTTTTTTTGGCCGCAACCCTGACCATCTTCTTATATTTAAAATTTTTACGGTCAACTATATATAAATATAAAAATAATTTTCATAATGATGGACAAAACTCTAAAATCATTATTTTCACTGAATGAAATATAATTACTGTAACATAGCATAATGTATTTTCGGCATTAATGGATACATTAGAAGCTTCCATAATCCATTATGGGATTTGAATGTAATTTTACGCTGATATACGTCAATATTTGTCATTTTCGGTTTAAATATGTATACGTTAATTGTTTTAACCTTAGCCACAGTACAAATACGTTCTTTATAATAACTTGAATTATAAAATAACAAGTTTTATTAACATAAAAATCAAAATACTGATCTCAGAATTTATCTTTGCAGCCTGTGTAGTTTAGTTACGTTTCTAGGAGAATCGACTTCGGGAAATCCCGACAATACATTTCCAAGAGAGTAGTATGAAGATTTTAATGGATGTTAAAGTATATGTTAATAACGAAAATTCATTATGTTAGAGAAAGTAATTATGTGAAATATATCCTAAATAATAATAATAATAAATATGTATTTGTTTATTTAAAAAAAAAAACACTTTTTTCTTCGGCTTAATAGTCTCCTATACAAAATTGTTTATTTTTCAAAACAATATAAATAGTTCGTAACGTTTCATTATCTATTTTTTTAAATTTTTGTGAAAACTTAAATAAACTCCTTATTTAAAACAATAATCAATTTCGGTTTAAAATGACAGGAGATTACAATCTTAAGAGGATTTCCAAGTTTACCGAAATTAATAATTTGTTTTAGTATATCTTAGTAATTATTGTTTAATGAAATTGTATAAATATCACTAAGATTAAAAAATACTTTTTATTTTGCAAATTATCAGCGGAACCGATTCCGAAAATAAGCTTACTCTGGGCTTAACAAAATACTTCATGAGGAAAAAGCTTTTCAAGGAGGAAATACGGGGACAAAATGAGAAATAGGGGTAAAAGGAAACGAACTGTTCGAGTGGGAGAAATATCAACCTAAATACAAATTCTACCTAGAAAATATTGGACATTATAAATATTCCATGCTAAAAATTTTTTTTAAAGGTTGATAAAATCGAATTATAACCCTAATGAAATCATGTTACCATAATTAATCACTTAATTAAAAAATAATTATATGAACCATTGAGATCTTTCTTTATAGAATTATTAGACAATTTAAGATCAACCCATAGTTGAGTATTATATTTTCAATGAGGATATCTGTTGAATATGAAAGAGATTGATGAAAAATTCCTAGAATTTATGAATTTAATATGTTTTTTACTACCGCAATATAAATACTACGGTTCGATTTGTTGAAAATCTTGAAATTCAAAAGCTCATAAAATTTATAAAGTAGAAATGACGAAAAAAAAAACTTACTATAACCAAATATTTTCCAAACTCTCTTATAAACATCACTAAACGGGTGGAGTATTTCATTGCCATTCAAGCGAGGTTAATCTCATACCTGTAAAAAATAAGTCAATCATAATATGTCCTACATGTTTATTTGCTAAAAAATATGAATATATCAATACAGCAATGTAATATGTAAAAGCGTATATCATATAAAAAACTAATTATTTCCAAAATTTGTTCCAAAAAAAAATTTATTAATAAAATGGGCATGAAACATGAGAGTACTTTCCTATGAAACAATGATCCTAGTCGATGTGTAATACTTTAATTTAATCTTGATTAAATTGGGCATCACTCATATATTTTTAACTCCATTATTATTTTTTTTTTTTTAAGTTTATAAACTTTCAGGTTTAGAACAGACTTGTGGTAGAAAAGATAAAAAAATTGACATTACTTGCTCTCGTTTATTATTGTAATATTTTATCAAAGTGCACCTCTACTTTATGGTAGAAGCATCATATTCTTAAAAAAAAATATTAGAATATTATAAACTCTTTAATAGGCATAAAAGTCTTTAAACAATTTTTATATATTAGGTATAGAATTTTTACTTCGCGATAATAATAATAATGGTGAATTAAAATTTCTTAAAAAGGGAATAGTTAATATTTGACAAACAAGTTGTATTTATAACTTTTTTTATTTAAATAATATCTGGTATTTCTATTAAAAACAAAAATAAATAAAATTGTGAATAAAAACATGAGCTAAAATTATTATATTATAAAATGCTGAGTCTTAGTTCTTCTCTTATTGTGAGCGGCCATAAAGTGAGGTGTTACGATTGACTAAAAATATAAATAGAGGAACGGAACATCATACCTGTGGAAGTAAGTAAACGAGCGAAAGTTCGGGTAAATTAATTTTAATAAATAAAAGAAAATTCTGTTTCAAAAAGCGATGAAAGACGATAGAAAATAAAATAATATGCCAACATGTTAATATGGCTACATACTCTGAAGCATGCTTAAGCGTTTGTAGTTACATTAAGAGGAAACACGATGATGATTCTAAAAAAGATTTGACCTTAGTCTTTTGTTTGTTCTAACAAAAATACAGTTTTGGGAAACCCTCTGGGGGGTTCCTACAAAAGTAGTTAAACGCACAAGCATGCTTCAGACCATAAGGCGTTGTAAGCAATGTGAACATTTAGAAGAAGCTATTCTCTTTCATTTTCTATCTCAACACATAGGATTTCCCATGTTATTTATCACACTATCATATTTCTGTTGCCGATGAAATTATGCATTTATTTAGGCAATAAACTTCATAAGGTTCTTTTGAAAGTTTTGATGTCTATCGTCATGGCATAGTAAGCCTGCAATCACTAATTGGAAAATAAACCATTTTACTATTACAAACCAGATTTTGTTGTAATATATTGACATTGTATCAAATATATAACATAATTTAATATATGTCTGAATTAAAGATATTTTTTCATATATCTTACTTAAATATATTCGTTTAATTTTAAAAATTATTGATTTTTCTATTTTATTTTTAAAATATTTGTTATCATTTTAACATTTCTATTTAATCATTTTTATTCAAACTTTATGCGAAAAGTTCAAATGAGCAATATGTAATTCCCTATTTAATGTTAAAATTTTCTCTGAGTTGAAGACCAAAATAGATTATACCCGCATATTACATATGCTAATGAAAGCGTTTCAGAGTTGTTCATCCCCAATAGGATAATTTGAATAATAATTTCTATTAAATCTGTTTTACATCAGATATTCAATATGATTAGCTTAAAATATGTAGTGGGAGGTAAATGTTTAGAGGCACTCTGTTATTTGGCATTATATTACATTTCATGGCTGAATTGATCAACTCGTGCAAAAAATAGCCAATAGAAATTATTTCTATAAACGGTAAATTAAGGAAAAGTCAGTAAGTACACAGATATTTCATTTACCTTCGTGTAACAGGATGAGAGATAGAGAGAAAATATATAAAATATATTAAAATACGAAAATATATATATATATATTTCGGTGTTTCAATTATGATTTAGATATCACTATTTTGAATTTATGTAGCGACGTTTGGTTGTAAAGTAAAGTTTATACGTCTATTTTTCGTCTGTTATAAAAAAAAAAGTAATTATTTACTAAATAATCTTTTTGCTGTAAAATTATTTTTATTAGAAAACAACATTTACCTGTAACTTGTTTAATAAATCAGTTGCGCTAATGGAGAGGTTAAATTGAGATATTTTTTTTTTTTAATGACCGAAATGCTGATACGCTTTTTAATAGTTCAAAATACTTCTGAAGAACCAATCTCAGCGGTTCTTACATTTCCTAAAGTTCTCATTCTTTTATAACTGGAAGAAGAAAATTCCCAAGAAGCTGTTTCCCCTCAAGATTAGGAGTCCCAAGACAAATATTACCTGATGCTTGTGTTTGACTTTGCAAATTAAAAAAGTTCTTATAATTTTGCTATCTGAGATAATTCTAAAAATTGTCTTACTTATGACAGAGCATATTTAGTTTAAAAGTACTGTAGTACAATTCTTATTTGAAAATTATGAAGAAATAGATATTAGTAGTTTTATAGTAGTAAATAAATAATACAACTGTTGAATATAATTAGCTAATTTTTTCAATCCATTTTTCACGGAATATTAAACTTTTATGATAGCTTTCAAAGTATCATCGATGATATTTATCAATAAATTAAATAATTTTAATTATTAATAATTTTACTGAAAATTACTAACCAGCGGAATGGGTCCCTTCACGTTCCATTAATTTCATGTGGTAGCCTTAGGCTATAGCTAGACTATACCACCTTAGTTGGACTGATATCAACACCATATAATGCTACAAGGCAATCAAAAGGATAAGACTCAACATATATAATACATGAAATGTATTATATATGTTTGAAGTAACAATTTTAATAAATGGTAGGAAAAAAACAAAATAAACTTAAACTTAAAAAGAACATTTACATTTTATTTTATCTAAATTAAATACACCAGTTATGGTTTAGTAGCACCAAAACCTAAATTTGATTTCCCTTTATTGAAAATAATAGATCTTTGTAACATTAAAAAAAAATCAACCCCAATTAGAGGCTTTTAGTTACGTAAAATTAAACCCGATTCACACAATACGTGAATCAGTGGTATAAAGCCCTAAAATTTACCGTTTTTCAGATAACGTACAAATTAGGCACCAACCCAACTTACCATTAACGATAACCTCCCATGTGCCACTGTTGTAATGGGATTCTTATCACATATTATTTAAGTTTATGAGCTATTTTTATTTTCTAGGTTATAATTATTGTCTTTGCGGTGATGAAGTACTTGCCTAAGTTCTAGTTTCCAAATTTCATCTTTAATATGAGAGAACTGACAACATGTGATCCCACTCTTTTGCACCCACCGTATAGTTAACTAACCCAATTGAACAAATTCTCATACACGAATGACAATTTGAACGATGAATTCCAGGATTTTTTGTCAGTCAGAATGGTGTATTTCTAGCTTGTTATTGCTCACTAACGTATAACAGTCAAATTTTCTTTTTAAATCTGTCAGGAGTCTAGATATGTTGGTGTATCCAGTGAATTCTCCAATTTTTCACAGCAGATCCACAAAACCAGTATTTTGCTGCATGCTTAGTGTTTAGAGGGACGTGTCACGGGTCTCAGTGCCATATGAAAATAATGGTAAAATCAGTAAGCAAGGGATTACCTCTTATTTAAAGTACAGAGATTACATGCGAATTTCAACAAAAATTCTGTGGCATATCTGTTTGTGTATGACAAGCTATGAGATCTGAGGTAGTACAGTACTTAGTAAGAGGTGAATCTTTTAGTTTAACAGTTAAACTGAAGGAATTCTTTCCAGTAAGACTAGCTCATATTAGGTAAACTGTTTCTCCAATATAGTGACAATAAAGTATGTACCTTCTCCAATTTTGTGTTTCCTAATCTGTTTGTAATTTCTTGGCAAAATTACTTTTCTTTCGCGAATAAGCATTGTTTTTTTGTAAAATTAAATGTAGTTGGAATGTATTGGAAAGAAGAGGGATAGAGACATCATGCGAGAGGTGATGCACGTGTTTGTAGTTGTGTAATCATTATTTTTTCGTTTTTTTTCGACAATGAATATAACATCTCATCATAAGTAATTTACATGGAACAATGTTCGTTAGCAATAGAAGATTAACCCAAACATCAAAACAGAGGAACCAGTTTGAGGAACCCAAGTTACAAGACACTCAACAGTAACTAACAAGCCAGCAGCTATTGCAACGGTTGACAACTAGCGGAACTGTAATTGGCCCCTTGATAAAGCGCAAGTCCAATATACACGAGGTGTTCCCTAATCACCAATCCCTTCTATTAGCCACTCCTTGGCAACTGGGGCGCACTAATTGAATGCAGCAAAAAGTAAACCTCCGCCTCAATAGCGAGTTGGACAAATTTCAAACTTTCTTGGAGGGAGTTTTACACTCGAGAACGATCCGCGACTTGGGGTTAGGGTTCTTTATTCTCAATCCTAAAGTATAGTTAGCGGACTTCAAGGGCTCAAGTTCCTCAAGGGAGTGAATGCTTACAGGGAGCACCATTCACTGGTAATAATTGGTAATCCTTAAATAATTGATGACCGTTCTTATTTCATTATATTCATTGTTTAAGATCATATATCTATTAAGACCATATATATTATAAGATCATGTTTTTAACCTACTCGGTAAAGTTTAAGGGGTAGGAGTCATATATGGAACCATGATAATTGGGCTGAATATGTTAATATCACTTGTATTGGTCTAAAAAATATCCATAAAAATAAACTAAATTATTGTTACTTTCATACAATTCTTGCACTTGCTGCAATATAAAATAATGATTCATCTGAAAGGATATTGTAGGATGACCAACTAATGTATTGTTCAACTTACTTTATTAAAATAAATAATTCAAATTTTATCTATTATAGTCTCAAAAACTATTATTTCTCTTATAAGTCCGACGTTTCGGCCAATCCGGCCATCTTCAGGGACAATCTACTTATACAACTTTGAAACTATATAATTTAAAAAAACTCTAACTCCATGCAGGCTATTCTGCCCAGGTCAAAAACATCAATTCCTAATTAGTCAAATATTCACTTAAAAGAAAATCAAAGTCATTTATCATCAAACACTATTCACTACTTTATTAAATTAAGAATCTTGAAATGAAATTAAAACAATTTTAGAGGCAAAAGTATACACAATGTTCGATCCAACTTCCAAACTTAAACATAAATATTCCGAGAATAGAAACATGTATTGGGGTATCTTCGGAGCTTACTTTATCCAGAAACTAGTTTATCTCAAGACAGACGCGTAGGAGTAGTCCCAACTCAATATAGTATAATTTTGTTGTATTTTTTTTTTTCATTATTATTTGATTACACATATTAAAGAGAGTTTTGGCCCACGACATTAATAATATCTTAATCTAAAACAAAAGAGTAAAACAGTGATCCAAATTCGGAGGAACCCGTCCAACATTCTACAATTTGCTAAAGTGCAAAATTTAGTTATTCTGAATGATTAATAATTTTGTTAAAATTATAATAATTATATGGTAGTTAATAATTGTTATATTTTTTATTATTATAAATATTAAAATTTAAAACTAATCGACACTTTTTATAGTTCAGGAAAAACACAAATTTAAATATATTAATATGTATTTTTTATTTTTGTTCATTGCAAATTTCTTTATCATAAAAAGCGAAAACCGAGAATATCTAATTTTGGTGAATAACTGAAACTTTATTTGTTAATTTTGATCATTTATTAATCATTCCAATCAGTTTTATTCAACTTTATTTCATTCTTAATTAAATAATACGAAACGGACATATAGAAAATTGAAGTTATTGTGATACTATGTTAGGAGCATAGTTTGGAAATATAGTAGTATAGTATGATGGCAGCTTCAAAACGAATGAAATTCTAACAATAAATTGATGTAGGTTTTAGTGCTTGAAAAAACATCGAAATATTAGCTAGTTTATAAATAAAAGCAATAATTTAGTTGTTTATTTTTCATTGAAAGCACAATATTTATCGCTTTGCTTTAATAGTAACACAACTAAAAATAAAATAAATAAAAAATGTTTTTTAGATTTTTTGCTTAACGTATTCCAAATATACGTAAATAAATATATAACAGGGAGTGGCACATCTTCATTTTCCACAGCATAAGTTCATTTGTTTTATTATGTTCAAGAGTTTTTTCGAATCATTTTTTCGAGTTTTTTCTTGAATAGAAGCAATTTAATTTAGAACAAGTTGGAAGCGGTTTGGAACAGTGACATATTTGGACCTGAACTTTACGATTTTTGAGTTGAAATCAACAGACGTAAATTGTTATGTATTGCAAGAAAGCGAAGCGAAGCGTTTAGTAAATGAGATTGGTAGTAGTGTACTATGTCCTCATAAAAAACTATGTAAAGGTAACACATGACAGAACTGATTTAATTTTCAATTAATCACAGAGATAATTGTGCTGGCCTGGAAAAAAATTATGCTGTACGTTTATTAGTAAACAGTGTATAAATTTCACATCAATTCGAAGTATCATAAGACTCATATTTAGAAAAAAAATTAAATAAGTAATACCAACTACTCTTCCTGGTAAAACGTTATAAACCTAAGCCTACTCAAAATACGTTTTTTGGCCCCCAAAAATGCAAGATATTGATGTAATAACCAACAATTGTATCCCAAAATATTACTATTCATTCTATAATAGTCTGAAAATTATTATTTATTTTTACTCTAATATTTGAATACATTTTTCTGTACATTGTAATTTCTGTGTTCATTTTTGAATGTTCATTAAATTTTGTATAATTCACAATGAAAATATAACTTGGTTAATGGAAAGATATTTTTCTTAAAATATCTTGACAAATGAGTAAAGTACTTGCCAGTACATTTATTTAATAGTTCTAAGAAATACAAATATTCAATATATAAAAAAAAATAGAAGAATAGCATTAATAAATAAAAATGTATATATACTTCTGTAAAATCAGCATTATATCAGATGAGTCACAATTCAAGAAAAATAGCAATATATTCCTAATGGTAATAAACTTACAAAATAATATTAATAAATATCAAGGTACATTCTAATTTTCTAAATATTTTTCGATGAATAATTTATAGATCCTTTGTTATCTTAGTAGACATTTCAAAGCCTATTATCAGATCATACGATTTCCAAACACCCATAAGGTTCAGTGTCGGGTGGGGCTGGTTGTGAAATCCAAGCCAGTGACCCCAGTTGCGAAATGTAGGGCTGTCGGGCCAAAGCTTACACTGCGGTCCACCGCTGTCCAAGCTCGGACTTAGGCGTGGCCACTTCTCAAGTGGGGAATCACGAATTCAAACTTATCGTTAACATGAGATGAGATCCTGGAATTGTATAAAACAAACGATGAATTATTATCAACAGTTAATTGGTTAATAATAAAACCTGTCTTTAATCCAGTAAATTTTTAAATTAAGTTGGAGGAAATGTTGGAAAACAAATGGTGAAGAAGTGTAGAGTTGAGATTAGTAGGTAAAGGAAGGATTTGGAATGTGGTTTGTGTAAAGGATTGCGGTAGAGGTATAGGAGCTTTGCCGTGAATACCTGATAAGCAGTGTAAGACCGTCCTGATAGAGTTAGTGTGTCTTCTTACACGGAATAGTCAAGAAGTTGGAGGAAGGCTTAAATACGGACTTATAGGGTTGAAGGCGACGGCTGTTTCTCTAATCGAAAGGGAAACTTCAGAGGAAATTCATTGAAATTGGAATGGAAGTCTATGACAGTGAAATTATTTCGGAAAGAAATGTTTGTTTTAACTGATTGCCTATGAAGCTAAAATGATGTCAAAAAGTTTATTATTTTTTTTTAAATCAATGTTTTTTTAAATCGTACTGAAAGGTTGAGAAATTTGATATAGTTTCTAAACTCCCTAGGAAGTAGAAACTATATGTCTAAGACTGGTTTTTATAAAAATAGATTACTAAAAGGAACCAAGTGATACAGCATTAAAAAAAAAACTTTTTAGTGACTAAAGAAGATCCGAATTTATGACAAAGCATCCCTTAGTTTGTAAAATTTGTTGACTAGATATTTTTTATTAAAATTCTAAGTCTATTAATCAGACTTAATTAAAATTAAAAGTCTAAGATTTCATCAGATTAAAAAAAACAAAAAAAAAACTCCTGATAATTGCATTGCCGAAAATTTTGGTTTAATTAGATTAACAATATTACCTAGTGATTCTAAACAAGCAGGTCCTATTTTACAATGAAAACTAATATACTAGTCCATTAATAAAAGTGTACAAGCACTAATAATTTTTGTACTAGAAGAGAGACAGGGATCTCTTGGAGCCCTGTTTTGCCTTCCGCACTAGGATGGTAAAGCTTGTTTTCGGAGTCCTGGTAATGGTAATATCATA
>NW_027108444.1:250936-259034 GCF_000696795.3 Halyomorpha halys
TATTTTTTTTTTTTTTTACTTTTATCATGCCATAGGCGTTGATGACAAGAGGGTTTTACGCCTTTAAGCAACCACCAACAACAACAACTTCTTTAATAGTTTGATCATCTTTATTTTATTATATTTTTGTTTTTTGTTTACATATAACATATTTTTAAATTTAATTTCTAGAGAACTATTGTTATCAATACGTTTTTTTTCGCCCTTCATTTTTCTGTTTATATGGGATGGATGAATATTTCTTAAATTGCCAATCTGTAGTATAAATGTATAATACACCACTGTATAAGTCAGATAAATTGTATCAAATACTAACTACAATACTAATCCAGTTAGTTTGTACTTTATTATGAAACAGGGCTCTGACTAAATTTTTTTATTCCAACTCAAACCACAGTTGATAAAACTAATATTTAATAGTTACAGTGGAGTAGTATTTTGTTATTTAAAAGAATAAAGTAACGCGAAATGGAAAAAATATAATACAATAGAGAATGCTCCGCTGAATCTATTATAACTGGAATCGAAATAAAATACGAGAAAAACATCTTTCTTAGGATCAATTTCACAAAGAGCGCACTGATCACTGGTATCAATATAATATAGGATATTGCTGGATATTTTAGATAAAGTATCTGTAAGTCTTTATCTGTTTCTCATTTCTATAATGGTATACAGATGAAAGAAAGTTGGGGGTAGGTTGAATTCGTGAGGGTTTATATTTCAAACGGGCTTATGGATGTTGCTTATAGAAATTATAATGAGCTTGGGTTTATAGATTGGTCTCTTTAAGATTGTATAAATATCGGTTGCTACAGAGAAAATAAAGTCTAACCTTTTGGAAATGACCTCAAGATATCAACATTAAAGTTTGACATAAAAATTTAAACAGATCTATATAAATAATTTATTTGTATTACTTCTTTATGAATAAATTAAAAGAGTGAACTGAATTAAATAATTTTGAATGGATGTTATTTGAAGCTTTAAAATGTTTAAAAATATATATTTATATATATTATGATATGATCAACTTACTTTACAATCTACTTAAAAAATCAATAGATTTGACAGTTCAAAAATAAAGAAGAAAGTACCTGTTTAAGAAAATCTTAAAAATTTAAACTAAAATACATAATTTTAATTATTATCTGAAGCTTTAAAATGTTTTGAAAAATTATTTATTTGCACTTATCTAATTTTTCATATTTAACTTTTAAAAATGAGATTTTTACAGTTTAAAATAAGGTAAAAAGTACTTATTTAAGAAAAAAATTAAACTGAATTACATCATTTTGATTGTTATCTGTAGCTTCAAATTGTTATAGAAAAATAACTTATTTCAACAGTTCTTCTCTTTTACTATTATCGAAAATATAATCTATTTGTTATGCTGTATGATATGTTGGTAAGAATTTACGGCCACCAAAAAAACATAGGGCGATTTTCCCTATCTCCCCACCTTAAAAAAAACCCTAACAAAAAATTTGTTACAGTGACACTAATAATAAATAAACCATGGACTGACTGCTACAACCGAGTATTTGTCAACCAAATAGCAGCCGGCGATGAATAACTGAGCAGCAGTTAATTTGACAGGAATGAGCTCAGGAGAACGGCTAATTAATCTATGATGATGGGCAATTAATAAATCTTCCAATTAATTAAGTCATATCATCTGTAATTACCCAACTTGGCCATCATTTATTCACAACTTCTCTTTGAGGTTGAAATTGACCTGCATTAATTTTATATTGTGTTTCGAAATTATATCTGCTCTGTGGTAAAGGTGGAGAGAAATAATATATGTGACTCAGAGTATTACATTTTCTGTACCGAAGAGAAATTTTTTGTTTTACGTAAGCTGATGTTAGGTTGAAGTGTTTCAAAAAAGGAAGAGAAAAGGTGTCATTTCCCTAAATATTGAAATTCAAGGTACGTTCTCATTCAATGATATTTGATTAAATAGCTTTTTCTTTGGGCAGATTTTTTTTAAAAGATCACTGATTTATGTTGAACAATTTTATTCACAGAAAAGTTTTTAGTCATATTTTCATAAATTAAATGTTTTAATGAAATATTTCGTACATTTGATAGTTTTATTTTAGTAAAAATTCCTTTTAATGGAAGCTCTGTTCTATACCACCGAGGAAAAATATTTTTTAAATCTGATGAATGATAAAGATACATTTTTGACTTCAGTCCCTCCTGCCTCCTGTCCTTTTAGGTAAATGTGAGCCGCTGATTATATATTTTTGTTATCTACGCTTCTTTCTAAATAGAAAAAAAGATCTATTATTCTGCTGTATTAATTCTTTTTTTAAGCTATTTTCATATTATCCTCATTTCTCTTCATATAATTTTTAAGTTTTCTTTCTTGTATAAATAATTAAATATCTCTTTTATCTCATGCCTCATCTTAACATTCTTGATTTAATTTATTTCCACCATTTTTCTAAAGAAATTTTTGTTTTTGTTATGTTCATACGCTTATTATTACTTGTATCATTCATATATCATTGTTATTTATGCCAGAAAAATGTTTAATAATATAAATTTTATAATACTGCGATGTAGTATTCTAGTTAATATTTTCATGTATCACTGCTTTTCTAAAATGGTGGCACAATTTACCTTAGAAAAAACAACGATTAAATTATATCGAACGTATTACAAATATAGTGTAGACTGAGGTTACTTTGTCTAATTTATGCAATACGTAAGATACAAAATACAACAAAAACATTTTTTTTTCACGTATGCCACTGTTTAAACCAAACAGCGATTTTTTGAAATACAGTAATCGGATGCACCCTAAAATCAGTGAACGTCTCAAACTCCCTACTCGCTGCCTGTAAAACTCCGAAATCCAGTCAATATCAAAGGAATATTCCGAATAAGCGAGTTATCATACAATAGCCTGTGGCTTGATAAATTAATTTTTAAATAATATAATTAGAGTGCTACCAATGGGTAGTTTCTCTACACGCCTGTTACACTCCAATTTAACTTACATCAGATTTACTAAATGTATTATAAAGTACAGTGGTAAATAGCAATAAAAAAATATTAACAAAAACAATAATATAAAAGTATAAATAAAACTGGTTAAAATAAAATAAACTATATATTTATTTATTTAATACTGGCTGGTAGTTATGACAAGTTTATTTTATAAACCCTCACTGCCGCCACAATGAGTAAGATTAGAAATATTATGGGAGTTAAAAAGTACAGAAGTACAAGTCAGCATTTTGCAAGCAAGCGATATTGTACCAAGTACAAACTACAAAGCTAATAGTATTACTTTATTATAAAACTGACCTGCTCATAATTAGACTATTAAATTTTATCGCAATCAATAAATATAATAGGAAAAGTTTCCTACAACAAATTTATGTTGCGACTAATGAATGATGCCAAAAGAGAACGAAGTCTAGTATTGACAAAGTCATTTGCAAACAAGGAGTTAATCTGTGCCGGGACATTATCTATCCTAACTGTAACAGCTCTGCATTAGTGACATTCCTAGGGGTATTAACTGCCGAGCAGTAGTTCCCTTCTAGTCTCAATTTAATTCAATCATCCATCTCAATCAGTGGAAATATATCAACAGTTGAGGCGAATACCAGGCCTTCATCAATGATTCAATAAAAGATGATATAGACTATGGTTTCTAACTACTAAGGTTTTTGAGACCAACCAGGATCATTAAAAAGGAATTCACACTATAAAGGTTCAAATAAATTTATCTAAGTAATGTATTTTAACAAAAAATTAAAAGGAATACGTTTGTATAGTAAAATGAATTGACTAAAATATGGCTATATGTGTATATTCTATGGTGTTTTTCTAGCCAGAAAAACTTAAAAACTTAACAAAAATCATTCATGTAACCTTTTTATGTTTTACAATAACTTGTAAATCAGAAAAACCGATTATTTTGGTAATGTATTTTTTTTAATTGAATCCAAAATGTTTGCATTCTTTGGAAAATGGAGGTATATTCGTTATAAACCCGTATATATTTCAAGGTGTTTAGAAACTTATGTTAGCCATCTCACTGAATTACAAACTTAATTTGATTTACAAATAACGAATTTGTACTTTTTTTTTTCACAACCCCT
Organism: Halyomorpha halys; assembly: GCF_000696795.3. Lineage (NCBI taxonomy): Eukaryota > Metazoa > Arthropoda > Insecta > Hemiptera > Pentatomidae > Halyomorpha > Halyomorpha halys. The sequence continues at coordinate 255,064 of NW_027108444.1, forward strand.
CACGATAGCCGAGCGTTCCAAACCTTAGACCTCTGGCACATACATCATAACGAATTTGTACAAATTTTGTAATTTAATTAATTCATCCCATCCCAATAACTTTCGATGGGAATGTTGTGGTCGGGTTCCCTTATGGATGAATCTAATTGCCCTATTGTGGATTAAAGTAGTATGTTACGATGAAGTTCTTGTTCAGCGTTTTCTTTTATAATTTTATTTACTAATTTTTATTTATAACTGTAAACAACATTAAAAAAACAATTAGTAAATTTAATGTAAGATTCAAGACAAAGGCATGTAGAGATACTACCCACTGGTAGCAGCACTCTAATGCTAATGTTCTCTGTGTCGTTTCAATTTTAGTCTACCGCCGAAGCGAGCATGATGTGGATTTGAATTTTTAAAAAATAATGTGACAATTTTATTTTTAATGTCAACCAGTTTTTCTTTTGTAAATAATTATGCAATCTGAAACCTGCTTTTGTGAAAAAAAATTATGACATTTCTCATTATTATATTAATGATTGCATAATTAATAACGACCTAATCTTCGATATAAGATAATCCAGGAAATGTTAATTTATTTCTGTCAATTTTAAAAATATAATTTTACTAATTAGTTTTAACCTGTTTTTCCTTTTGTGGATGTTTTACTAATAACTACACAACAATAAACCTGTTTCTGAACTACAAAAATATTTTTTAAAAAACAAGAACTTTCTATTAATTACATCTAATGATTGCATAATCAATAACAAGAAAATTTTCAGTGCAGCAGAATCCAGGAGATGTCAATTTATATCCATTAGGAATATAAATAGCAAATTAAGAAAAAAAAACATTTACCTTTTCATGTTTTGTGGTCATTACACAAGAAAACGTTCTGTTAAGTAACAAACCTAAGATTTATGAGTATAGAACAACAATTTATGCATAATTAGTATGTGGATTAAAAAACAATCCAGAAGATACAGTACGATCGGTATTGCTGAGTGTTCTTGAAGCAACAAAGGGGGAGCAAAACGAAAAACAAAACAACAGAGTACCCTTCGATAACACAGGCTCTAATTAGCTGGGATGCTGTGAGTGTTGTTTGGATTGGATGTTTCCCCTGTTACTGTAACATAACGTTTGTCGTACTCGAGTCAGAACAGAATTTCCAGGGGCTTTGTCCGAAATGGAACATAATTCGCTAAGTTAGGGGAGATTTCAGCACACAGAAAGCTTTAGTCCAAAAAAAAAAATCCATCCCATCAAATCTCACTGTTTTTCATTTCCATTAAAAATATATGAACATAAAAAAAAAAAATCTTGAACCCTGACAAAAACCTTAATTATAAAAATTAATTAAATAGTTAAAATGATAAATAAATATATTTATTAGTTTTAAATTATTACACATTCTGGAACTAATCTAATTTTTCTTTAACGATTATAACTCTTTAACCAGATTAGCGAATATGCTAATTCTTAAATTGAATTAATTTCGCCCCTATCTCCTTTAACAACTTCCTTTCCAATTAAAGTTTTCTTCCACAGTCACCAACCGCGTCCGCAGTACCTCCAGAAATACGCAAAGGTAAGTTAACTAAAATCTTATATTCTCATGTGTAAAATGTGTACGTAGTAGTAAATTTTTATTGATTACCAGATCGGCCAAGTGGGCCTTAAAGGGTTGATATAAAAGTTGTTATTATGTACAGATATATTATTTAGTTGTTTAAAAATTGATTGTGGAGGAATTAGTCTCATGCAAAAGACACCCCTATCTTTTTAAAATGCAATAAATATTGAATAATTATGAATGTAAGGATGAAGATAAAAAAATAAATAAATAAAATAAATAATTCTTAAGAAGCGAAGTGGAAAAATAGTCATTAGTAGGTATTCCTTTATTTTATCAAAATATTTAAATACAATCATAATCGGTTTTGCTTGATTGTGATAATCCCCATCTATAGAGATATAATTAAAATTATTGTAGTAACTATGTTGCTTTATGTATTTAGTAATTATGTTGTATTTATGAGTGCTGTTTCTGGTAAAGTAAGTGGTGTTGATTATATGAGTAAAGCGATGGAATAAATTAGGATTTATGAATAAAAATAAAGCCTATAATTACAGATAATACAGTAAAGAAACAAGTAAATATAAGGTGAATGCCAAACAGGTCGTAATTTTTTTTGTAATGATTAGTGAAACTATAACTATAGATGAACTGGTGAGTGAATTGGACATATATAATTGCTGAAGTTCAAGGTCATTCAAGATTTCTTCCAAGTACTTCATCTTCCTCTTACTCACTCTGCTTGGTGCTGGTGTGAATTTATTCACTCACGATCAATTTTTTTTATAATGCAAGGAAATTATCCTCTCGAGAGCTCAGCTTTTGTCTCTCTATTTCGATTTTCTCTTAGGTTCCAGGTTAGCTCGCCTTTGTTGAGTAGGCTTACCCATAGATGGCGGCAGCTTCTTGCACTTGATGTGATGATTAATCAGTAATAATTTTGAATTATGACCTAACACATTTATTTTGGGTAAAAATATGTTTGTTTAAATTATAGGTAAGATTATTTCCTCATAATTTTAATCTTCAAACAACATGCTTAATGTTTCGTCAAACAAGCCATTTTCAAGAACACTATAATTATTCAAAAAGTATAAAATTACATAACATCAAATACAAATTTAAAAAAAAAAATTAATTATACGTCATTCACAATTTTTATATTACATACAGTGACGTTTCGACAAATATTTACTTTTGATGAAACATCATTATACTAGTTTTAATTTTCTTAAATCTATAATATTTTGAATAACTGAAATAAATATAAGCAATTGGTAGAGATAAATAACTTATTCTTCTAAAGATCAAAATTATATAATTCTTAAATTTTGAATTACCTTAACAGTTTCAATTTATATCTTATGAGGTGCACGTAAGCCAACCAAAATTAATAAATTACTGCATGAAATTGTTGGTAAAATATTAGCAATATTATTATATACTTACTAAAATAATTATAAATCTAAGAACAATGGGTTATATTCTATTAAGATTATCTTACAGGAATAGACTGAGCCCTTTTTATTTGACAATGATAGAACATATTCTCAGGGAACTCCAACACGCATCAATTATGTGAAACATTAGTAATTGAAAAAATAATTAACATTATAAATAGTAACATTATGTTACTATTAAGATTTTTTCAGATACACTTATAAAAAATAAAGAAAATATTTTTCCATAAATTAACTAATGTATAAACTTAATTTATTAACAATATCTATTAATTTCAATTCTCTATAAAATTAATCATACCAATACAAAATTCACTTTAAAATTTTACATAAAGAACCTACCAAATTTTAAATAATTATGGAATCATAGAAGTTTTTTATAGAATTAAAACCAATGATAATTTATGAAAATAAACAATTTTTTACAATAACTTCATGAATTAATTTATGGCAATAGATCCTTGATCTTGTAAGGAAATCATTAATAACAACAAATCCCAAAATATACACCCTAAGCCAAAGGGTTATTTTATCAGCGCCCTTCCGCCCAATATCAATTCGCCCTATGATCCCTTAATACGACCCTTGATCGCTACTGCGTTAGGAATCGTTTCCGGCGATCTTTTTTCTTTGGTTCTCATTAAATCTTAAAGAATAATTCACCTGTATGTATTTTTAGTGTTGTTTTATCTAATAAAACATTTAATATATAATAAATGACATATAATCGGTAGTATTTAATAAAAAAAAATTAAATGTTAAATTATTACAATTCATAATCTCAACTAGTTACTATTGTATAGGATCGTGAAAACTCATAATTACCAATTCGAACAAATGTTAAATATGGCTTATTCAAATAATATATTAATTAATTTTATTGTTTATAGCCATATATATTTATTACTGTTATTTATGAATTATTTTTATCTATTATATTTTTT
>NW_027108444.1:259239-277473 GCF_000696795.3 Halyomorpha halys
ACTCTATGTTTATAAAGAGAAAAGAGGAAAGAAAAGGAAGGAAATATGAAGTGGGTCAAGGGAAAAGTTATAATTAGATATACAGATAAATAATGGGGGATGGAGGAATTGAAGAATAATATGGAAAAAAAGGTTAAAAAAATAAAAGAAAAAGCAAATAAAATAATAAATTTATTATACTATGCCTATACATTATAAGAATTAAAAAAAAAATTCTCTGACTAGATATAAACATACTTATCTAGGATTGTGTATTTTCATTTAATAAAGATTTTTCCACTTATTTATTACGTACTAGTTAACTGTGTAAATTTCATTAATTTGACTCATCAATTCACCTGTAACTATTTATTCTCATAATTTAATTAAACAATTTTTTTTTTAATTGTGAAACATTAACCCTACATACTTCTATTGCATGATTCAATTGTTTATATTTTACACATTAATTATCCAAAATAAATGAGAGGTATGATTGTCCATAGGTTTTTGATGTAGTCAGAGTACATAAGCTCGTTTTACTGAGGAAACAAGACAATTCAGTTATTTCTGTATCTATGATTATTTTTGCTATCATTACTCAACAGAATAAAATGCCAATATTTGAATTTATCATAAATTAATAAATATACTTGATATAAAACCAGAGATACACCGTGTTTCTAATATGTAGTTTCAGGATTTTGGGACGAGTCTGGAATATTACTAGTATGTTTGATTAATAAACTTTGACTTCAAAGAAGTAGTAAGTAATAAAATATATTGTAAAACTAAAGGCATAATACAAGATCTATTTGATTCTTGTAAAAAAAAAAAGCCTCTACATGCAGCTTACAATTTTATTTAAGTGTGAATGACCCTATGTATATATTAATTAATAATAAAAAAAACCTAAAATAAATAATCCTAGAAGTCAATGTTGAAACTAGTTTATAAGACACTTCAAAGGGAGTAAATAAATAAATATCAGATATATTTTTTTCGTTGTATTCATTTTTTAAAACTAAGCGTAGCAAATTTAGCGACTATAGAGTACACAAGTAAGAAACTTTTTTAAAAATAAATATATTTATTTTTTAAAAATTTATTTAGTCAGTAGTTATATCAGATCTTCCACAATGAATTCCTATGTTAGAACCCTCTACTATTGATAATTAAAACCAAAGACACTTTTTCATTGAAAAGCTTATGTTACTGCGAATTTTCAAACCAAGGTAATTTAAATTTTATTTCTTAGATATTTTCCGATGTTTACATTTATATTAAATAAGCCGATTTATCAGTTTGTGATACGTTTATTTATAGACATTTGAACTTACATGATTTGCTTTTCAGTGTTATCTAAGGTTTTTTTAACATAAACAAGTTTATAAAATGTGGAAAATAAGGTGTAATTCATTAACAGCCACTGAAAAATTAAATCTATTGTTGGATTACGATTGTGGAAAGTCTGAACCTGAAGGCTTATAACAGGAGGTATAGAACAGTGTAACAGTTGCATAATGGGACCAGATTATTATCACTTGTTGTAAAATTCAATGAAAAAGACCAGCAGTTTTTTTTTTTTTAATTTTGAGGAGTTTATGCGTAAGGAGGATGAATTTATAATTTCAGAAGAGCTAACTGAGGACAACATCGTTTCTGCTAGCTCTTCTTTAGAAAGTATGTCAAAGCGTAACGTAGAAAAAGTATTAGAAACCATATATAAATATCTTTAGATGTAAAATATGGATAATCCAGAAATATTTAATGTAAATATAAACCATTGAGAAATACCTTACTGCTATTAGCACTCAAATTCGAACCAAATAACTGATATTATTAATCCATAACTTTCAAATCCATAACTTTAAATAAATGTATAGTGTTCAAAATTTAAACTTATACATATAAAATACATTTTTAATTAACATTTTCATTTCAAGAAATGAAAAATGGTAATTTTAAACCTGCCTATTTGGAAAATTGGGTAATTGAAAAGCCTCTTTAAGTGATAAAAAATCCTTGTCCCCATGGAACCGTTTTTATTATTGATATAATAAATGACTGTAAAACATGTCCAATGATTGAAAAACAAATCTAAAAAATAACAGTGCCTATAAAGTTGTTCTTCTTATTATGTGAAATAAGGCTGGTTATCAACAATTTCGGACTATAAGTTGTTTATACAAAAACTACTTTCATTACCTCAAAAAACAAATGTACAATTTTTCGAATTACTCGAAAACTATACATCTCTTAATGTTAATTTAGTTATCTACAGGGTAGAACTAAAATTATGTAGATCGGGACAGTATGGAATCATGTAAAAAAAAAAGAAAGAAAATCGTCCCGTGAATTACAAACCAGATAAACGTCAGATTTATCAAGTTTGCCAGCGGAAATATCTGTTGAGCAGTAGGAAGGGGGTAGAAGGCCCAGGTGCCCTATATTCGCATCTCCACTACCTTCGGCTGCCAGTATTTATCAAACCGTCTACAAATCACGAAAGAAACTTTCTTCGAATGAGGGTAACTGGTATTACTCACAATCTAATTGAAATTTGTCTGCCTTTCCCCGATAAGTTATTGCCAAGGGTTCTGCGCAATCAACAAACCGCCTCGAGGAACCGAGACAAATGAAAGAAGACTAAACCTACTTACCTAAGAGTTCCAGGGAACTACTTTTAAGTAATGTGATGGGTTTGATTTATTAATAAATTAACAGAACGCTGAAATGATGTAATTCAAAAAATCAAAGAAATGTCAAATAATAAAAATATTTATTATTTTTACTTTCACTTACAGATTTATTGAATATAGTAAATAGTAGAATTGCGATAGTGCACGATTTTGAGTTTTAACATTTTACATATTCTTAGGTTTTTCTTAATTAAACTCGGTAAATTTATGTACAATTAAGTAGTTTTTAATCATCTACTAGTATTATAAATGTCCTCACAATGATAGCCTAAAAGTGCTTAAATGACTTATTTTAAAAAAGTCTTTCTCTAAAATACCTTCACCTTTGTTTATTTGAAATAAATAACCAGTTGCTATTGTTAAAAATGGATAAATACACAATAATAAAGAATCTTATGGATAATTAAAGGAGTGTACAGGAAAAATAGAGGCAGGAGTACGAAATAATAAAAGCCGAGATCACTCTATCTCTTCTAACCCTACTAAAACCACTGAGGGAGCGACGGTCCTACATCATTTGGTTAAAACTGAAAGAGGATACTTTAAGATAGTTTTATCCAGCAATATTTAAAAAGCGCCTGCAATTTAAAAAACGGCGTGAACTGGAAATGAAAATATGCGTGGATAGCATCGGTCAAAATGAAGGCGTTCCGTTTCCAATTGATGTACACTAATTCAAATAAATATTTTTATTTCATTTTACAAAAATAAAGACATTTTTATTATTTTTGGCATTTTTTTTTTAACGGTAGAAGAGTCAGGTGTTCATTTATATAAACAGATTAATCGTGACCAGTCATTAGTCAATCTTAATATTAGCGACTAAACTAACTTCATTTTAGCATCTAGCTCTATTTATTTACTGAAGTTAATTTTTTATTATTTAATCTGCATTTAGAACAGGGCAGAATGAGCGAGCTACGGTTTGAAACTGTTCGTTTAAATTTTCACGGCGGTCGTAAAATTATTTATTTTTGGGAGAGAACGTTTATTGAAAAATATTATTTCGTCAGATTTGGTATATACTACATGATACCCTCATTCGGAGAAAAAAAGTCAAATCAACAACTTCCTAGATACTAACAAATCGAGAGATTTTAGAATTACGAAACGTCTAAAGAAAACAAAATAACTACAATTATTTAGTTATGGTTCTATCAATTTAAGAAATGAATATACAATATCTATCCTCGTTATTTTTTCATCTAAACAGATACTAACAAGTGGTCTATTGATAAAGTAACATATTGTAATATATTTGTAATAATCTCATTAATAATTATTCTTTTCTAACTAAGATTGCTAAAAGGAGTATAATAATTATCTGCAAATATTTGGAAGATTGTTCACAAAATTTCAAACCCATTTAACAAACATGATCTTTACACTAGCCTTTGTATATAATCAAGAAAAAATAAATTGCTAATATTAATATATATGTATTTATAGACAATCAATATGTTTCTTGATCATCAAGGCACTGCCAATTTTAGAACATACTGATCCTCAAACCAATTAACTTAATTAAACAAATTAGAAGGGTTATTTAAGAAAAAAGGATAATCCCTCAGTTCTAATCTTAGTCATTCAGTTTCTTTAATAAAAATAAAATGAATTAGAGGATTATTCACCCCTTAATAATATTGAGTGGATTTAGAAAGAGTTTTCGGTTTTCAAAACCAAATGAAAGGAGAGTGAGTTTTTATCTTATACTTAACCTGATTACATCGAGGCAGAGTAATTTTATCGAGACTGATAAGTTAAAAGTTTTCGATGCTAGTTAAACGTTTAACTTTATTCCATTGACATTTAAAGTGAATAGAAACTATAAAGAGATCAATTTTCAGCGACGTACTTAATAAAATTTGCTTCAGTCGGTCACTAGTAATTGGATTGTAAATTATAAAAACAATTATGTAATATGTTACATTCATGAAAAAAATGATATTATGCTAGACCCAAAGGTTCTATCATCATAATATATTTTATAATATAGAAATCACTAAACACCTGTATACACTGTGTATGTTCATAGTGCACTCTAAGTAATAACTATAGATTATTTTACTTTACTTTATTTATTAGAGTACTTCAGAATGCAATTAATAAGTCCCAGAAAACTCAGTGTAACTTCCAAGCTCCTATTTGAACAGAAACATTTTGCATATTGCCGATTAGCAAATTAGGTATTCGAGGTTATAATACGTTATCAAGTACAAAATATAATTTATAATCTCACCTTTTTCCCACATTAGACGAGAAATATTGGATTCATGAACCAACTAATTCACACATTCCCGCTAATCTTTTTTGTTTTCTTTTAATGTCTCCCCTTTTGGAGACTACTAAGTTATTGCCAAAGGCAATCGAGGAAGGAATTACAAATTACAAGATATACATATATTCAACCTACCTATATGTATGTATTCAATTACATATTTCGTCAGGGGGTACGAAATAAACAAAATACTAAGTTATTGGGAAAGGAGATAATGAACGTAGTTTATTTATTTCTCACCCTACCCTGCCTGCTAGACAATATAGGTGTTCGCAGCAGGGCTGTGTCAATAGGTCAGGTGGTTGAGGTGCATGTCTTTACCACCAGGTAACTTTGGTGGCGCCGGTTCGTATACTGCCTAGGGTGTCAATTTTTTTATTACTGTGGCGGTCTCTCGTTATGAAAGCTTGACCCTGTACAATGGTTACGTTAACCTCCCACCCCTCCCCATCTATATTTCAGAAATGACTTGGAAGGGAATAAAAAAGTTTTCGTAGCAGTGGGAAGCAGCCCACAGCTGCAGTTCAAACAGTTTACAGAATTATCCCTAGCTTTGCAAACAGCTGAAGAGCAAGCAAGTATAGGTTATCCTGTCGAGGGGCCTCACTGGTGTGCAGCTTCTTGTCTCCTACCCAAAGAGAAATGAGTGGAGCCAACAGCTTTTTTCCACCACGTACACAAAGTACATACACCTTGTAATACCAGTCTCTTTGGTCATCTGCTGAAGGAGATCGCTCCCTGACAGGATGTAGAGGCCTGTCTCTCTGAGCAACTCGGCTCTCAATGCCTAATAGGTGGTACTCGGCTGTCTATTTGGCATAAGGGATCGATGTTATGGCTATGGGGGTCCAGCTTAGCTCGGAAACCTCCATGCCTCGTAAATATTTGTGAGACCCACTAGTCGGGGAGAACCCACGTAAATTCCAGGAGTGAACCAAAGGTAGGAAAGTACTTGGTTAGGGTAGCCCTTTTTTGACTTTTCACCCATAGTCGGTCCCATTCTTCTAATGTCGATTGTCGGAGGATCCTCTTCCAAATGTCAGGGTCGGTGCTTCACCGATACTCCCTCGTAGGTTCTTCGGTAGATCTGCCAGACTTTTATCTGTTTCCTTGTGTTCGTAATGGTCTTCCTGTAGGAGGAGGTAAATAGGTATCCCCCTGCTAACACCTGTTTCGTCTCGTGAGACATTATTCTGTATGCTCGAGTAGCTCACAGCAGAGCCATCCACTGAACTGTTGCCAACTTGCTCTTCTGCCTTTGAAAGAGAATCTCCCATCACGCTGAGGATGTATATCTTAAGGTCCCACAACAACTGCTTTATAAAGTGTTAATGCTGCTGAACATCTTAACTAGTAACATATGTGTAACCAGAATATTAGTTTTAGCGAAAGTAGTTGATGTAAATTGAAGACCATGTTAAAAATAATTCCCAACTTTCCTCCATATCAGATGGGCCGTTGAAACATTTGTTTGTTGAGGAAAATATGTTTGCGCATAAATAAGCAAAAGTGAAGAGTGGAATCAGCTAAATTTTGTACTAGATCATCTTAACACCAATATCAAGTAACCTCTATATTTAGGAGACGGCTCTTTTTTGAAATATATGTTTACCGAGGAAAATATCTTTAAGCATGCCTAAGGAAAAGTAAATGTCGTAATCAAATTAAATCGATATTGTAGAATATACACAACATCTGCACTATCCTTAAAAAAATTAGGGTTATTAGTTCGATCGATTATCCTCATATACAAATTGGACAGATACAGAACCAACTTCACAATTTTCAATTCTTAGTACATATATTATTTTCCAGTATGAATACACCCTTTCTTACTTTCGCTAGTAAAATCATATCTACTTTCATTCAGACAACATTCCAAACACGCATAAATTATTTTTTATGTACTTGTACATAATAACTCTCACTGTGACATTTAATAAAAATCTAGATTTTTCATTTTAAGAGATCGTATATTTTATAGAGAATTACAATATATTTAAGGCGTTAGTTGTACGATTATGTAAATATGGCTTTTGTATTGCATAATTTATGGTAATGGAAGCGATGAGGACAAGTCCTTCCTCCACCGAATTATTTTCCAGGCAGGTTATTTGATGTTAGAGCTGCCCTAATGCAAATGCGGGATCAGGAATCGGTGGATTGTTAGTGATTTGCTGCTCAAAGGAATACATTCCTATCCTCTACCGTCTTAAAGCAGTTACTTCTATTCAAAAGGATGAGAGTTCTGTCATTTTTGTCACCTTATGTATATGTTTAGATCATTTTAAGTGATATGATACATCTAGATGACTACATAGCTTCAAGAAAAACAGTATATGAATACCTGAAAAGCTTCGTTATGGAATAAAAAAGTAATGTAGTCAAATATTTCGCCTTAGTTTCATAGTGAGTACTAATTGTATAAGTACAAAATTCAGTAAGTTCGTTACTAAAAAATCGATCAAAAAATCAACAGCCGAGCCGTTTATACACTCATGTATGACGAAATATTCAAAACATAAATCTGGTTAACTATACTAACTCTCACCTACAAAAAGGCGATGCAACTAATAGATGAAATATTAAGAAAATAACAACCTGAAAAACTTACACAACAAGACGAGCTGTTTTTAAAATAATTTAATCTGGAAAATAATTTTGAGCATACCAGAATAATTTTATAACGATTTTCGAAATATAGGTGTGTTAAGGAAAATACCTCTCCGCATGCATAAGGGAAATTAGAGGATGCAATTTAATAAAATTAATATAGACCCAAATGGAAACCAACCTTTTGAATACCCCAAAATATTGTCTAGATTGGATTAATTTAGACTCCAAGAACAAGAATGTTATTCCTTTTCCTACATAAAAATAAAGCTTCCCTACCTTCGGTAGTGAAAAATAAAAATAAAAAGTGAGCTTAAACAACTCAAATACATAAAAATATTAAATATCCTCACAAGGTAATTTGTGAACTAATTTGCATACTGATAAGGTTTTATTTTAAAAGGACGAAATGAAGCTATTCTAGCCGGTATGTGATATTAACATAATGCATTCACATTATTGTGGATCATAGGCCACTTATGTAAAGAGGGTTCCAGTTAATGAGGCAACCTAATAGCTAAAAAGTACCGAGACAATTTTCTAAATTTAGCAAAGAACTCCCGTAAGAAGAAGTTATTTGGAATAATACTACGACTATTTCAAACTACCCTTCATGTGCTACTAAATTTATAGCAGCAAACATGTATAAATTAACTTTATTAAAAAGGTTACTGAAAAATTGAAGATAATATATAGTAATAATAATTTAAATAAATGCGCTACTTACCTAATTATCATCAGAAAAAAAATATTTTTGATGATATTTTATTTTTTTACTAAGCTCCATATCAGAGTAAACTATTTTAAAAAAACATATTAATTTTGAAAGACATAAATAAAATGAACACAATTGCCAAGCTTATAAATTTATTATTTCTATGTTTGCATTATATAACTTTGAAAAAAAAAAGAATGTTGATAAATGCTGTAAGAAAGAAAACCAAAAACCTTTCGTACGACCAAAAATCTTTATATTCTCAGAATAACAATATTAATACTCTTAGATTTAATATATTATACAATATAGGTTTAATGCATGATTGTCTCATCGCCTAATAATGTGAAATTTAAGTATGATACCATGATACCGAAACGTTGTACGCTAACAATAAATATTCATAATAGTGATTCACGTCTCATCAAACCCCAACCATCTTGTTTTCATAAAAATGTGATATTTACTAAAAATGTGGATTGATAAGTACAAATTTTCTGTTTATATTTCTAATTTTTGTGATGGTTCCTTCTTCTCAAATATAAACATCGTAATTTGTTACCTGAAGTGTGTCCAATGGAATTAGCATTTGCATTACTCATAAATATCAGGAGAACAATGTATATTCCGATCGCATACCTGAAATCAGAACAAAACAACAACAGTTAGTACATTAATTCTACACCAATAAACTATAGGCACAATGGACTGAATTATTCACTAAGCTAATTCTGAATAATAATGCCAGTCTTGAAATACAGGGATATCAATAATATTTATTTAAATGTAGATAGGTGAAGTACATACATAAAACTTTAATTCAGTTTCATATTCAAGCAAAGTAAATTAAAAAGTAAAACTTTTGACAAATGATAATCAAATAAATATCATTGAAAGTATTATAGATTGTGTTCAAATTTGGTATTGTAATAGTATTTCTTAGATTGTTATTTTATAATTTATAATGTATGATGGAACCGTATTAAAAATTATATAAAAAATATTGAACACAACATTTCTCAAATTTGATGAATGTCATGTAACACTGTGTGTGGAAAAATAGTGTAATTTTATTCAAACCGGTAGAAATTGGTTGAATATTTTATATGTTGTACAAAATTTTGAATTTTTATTATTTACTATTTTAGAATACGTTTATCTGAATTTACAATAAGTGTAGAAGTCTTTAAAAAAAATAATAATCTTAAAATGTTGCGAGAATATTACAACTATTTTTCATAATGAGGAGTAAATAGTTGACCGCAATCTAATATGAGGAGAATATGGTCAGGGGTACAGTCAGCAAAAATACAGAAATAAACAAACATTATTTCTTTGTACCGAAATTTTGACCAAAATTTCAGGTCTTTATCAGAACTGAAAAACAAAATGAGATAAGCACCTTAATTAGAGATAAAAATAATAAATTGTTATTATTTAATTAGATAATATAAGGATGTTATCTCGTTTATTTTTTTCAGCCCTGATGAAGACATGCAATTCAAATCTTCACGTTGGCAAAAATAAATAATTTTTCTTAATGAATCTTTTGTTATTTTTTTTTATTTTATCAAAAAGTGCTTTGATACTTAAATATTAACATCAATGTACCGATAGCGAAAAAAATATATAATCTGAGCTGTAACTAAATAGTAACTAAATAAAAGAGAAAAAGGCTCCAATTTCTCAAACAGCAGATAAAAACTAACAAGTCAACAGTCAATTCAGGCAAATAAACATAATATCCCATAAATCTAGAGCAGAAGTAGCATGTCTCACTCCAATAATCCTAATAAAGTATAACTTAATTTGTGTATTTACGGTCCAAATTTCATAAAATTCAAAAAATTAAATTTTGTCCTCATAATTTTCGCCTAATTTGTTTTCCACAAATAAATCCACCCTACTTTTGTTTTTCACCCCTCGAAAATAGTAATAACTCTAACACGACTCCATTAATCTACATGAAACGTAGGAGTAGCTTTAGGATCAGTACACTAAATAGCAAAAACCGGACATTCAAATTAGAACCGAAAAAATAAAATATTACGTTTTATGATTTTTTTTCTTTATTTGAGACTACTTTTTCTTCCCTATAAAGTCATTGAATTTATAAGATATTGACATGCTTTGGAAGAATTATTCTTGTAACGTTTGGTTTAGATACCATCAGGATAAGTTTTGAATAAGTTCAAAAAGGGCTTTCAAGTACGTAACAAATGAATCTGTTTTTTTGTTTAGCCTCATTTACTCGATGAGTATTTTCGTAGGTAACTTGCTAAAATTATATAAATTATTTTTCTCAGCTCTTATGGTACATTGCCAATAAACCTCGGCCATGAGATTAATATCTTTCGATCTAGTATCACCAAAAACGCATTGAAATCAGTTATTTCCTGGTAAGTGAAAAAGGTTCAATTAATATAAAATCTATATCTTTTCTCTGATAACTATAGAATTAAATAATTCTCCTCCAGAAATTTAATGAAAATATCCATGGAGTTTATTCATACACTATAAACTCTATTAAGGCTGTATAGGCAAGTCATTGGATTCTTGTTACGTTTCTTCTATTCATAATGTTTGACAAATTATTCAATATACATCTTATGATACAGGCACACATAACATCTATTGAAGAATGGTGTAAAAACTGGAGAATCAAAATAAATCCTGACAAATCCCACCAGATCACCTATACTCTCCATCGTAAACCTCTGCCCTTCTGTCCTACAGTATCCTTTCTAAATATTCCACTAACGCCTCTTGAACAGATTCGATACTTAGGACTCCATCTTGACAAGAGTCTTACTTGGAATCCACACACAAGACTGAAACGACAAGAAACTGCTCGTAGATTCCGATTGCTACAACACTTACTTGACAAACGCTCTAAACTTCCCATTCACTACAAAAAATTAGTATACACTACGATAATCAGACCAATTTGAACATATGGAATTGAGCTCTGGGGATCCACCAAACCATCAAATTCTTCTCGCATCCAATCGTTACAATCCAAAATCCTACGTAAAATCCTTGATGCTCCTTATTACGTCACAAATAAACTCATTCACAAAGACCTTAACATCCCATTCGTTGCAGATTTGACCCAAAACAGATATGCGTCTTTTCATTCCAAACTCCTTAACCATCCTAACCCATTAATTCTTAATCTTTCATCCTTAACAATCCCTAATAATCCTCCGAGGCGTCTGAAAAGAAGATGGCCATCTTAAATTAATTATAATTTAAATTAATGTTTGAAGTACCACCAATGGGTGGTTCCTTCCCAAGATTTTCAAGTGTATATGAATCATACTACATATTTACCTATTGTATTATTTTGTACAGTTGTAAATTACATTAAATAAATAATTTTAAAAAAA
The DNA here is from genome assembly GCF_000696795.3 of Halyomorpha halys. NCBI lineage: Eukaryota > Metazoa > Arthropoda > Insecta > Hemiptera > Pentatomidae > Halyomorpha > Halyomorpha halys. The sequence goes on from NW_027108444.1 coordinate 270,916, forward strand.
CAAAAAAAACATCTTATGATAAATACAATTCTGCATAAATTATACTTCATGATGGTTAAACTATTTGTTAAAATATGTTTGCCTTACCGACTGCATATATTGCTTTTCTAATCCCCGGTGTTCAGTTTTGATTAGTTTTAGTTGAGATGCTTACTAAGACTTTAACAATATTGCCTCACTGGGAAGGCAAGGTAAAGTCTGGACCCACTTACTCATTCGCTCTAATAGAGTCGGTAGAATAATTGACTTAGCACCCCATAAGTCCTCCTAAGCCCTTGGTAATGGTGCCTAACCAGCTTTCCGGTGACTGCCGGGGCCCAACTTTGCCTTCAGATATAACAGGCCTCTGTACAATAGAGTCGATCAAATTGAAATCGCCAACAAATTCATTAATCCAGTTTGGTTTCACTGGAAGATTTTACTTGATTTTAAAATTAAAAAAAAATTGTTAAGAGAAATACAGTCTTAAAACGTTTTTAGTTGTTAATCAAGTTGAGGATACAAAGCAAGTTAGTCAATCATTCATTCAATCAATCCATATGTGATTTTGAGAACTTATATATATATTATTTAAAAAAAAATAGGATAATAATTCTAAGAGAGATTAATAATCATTGAGATAAAGCTGGTTGAGTCATAATTCTCTAATATAAGATGAACTGACTTTATATCCCGCTACTAAATCCCAAGTTTTAAGCCCTGCTATGGGTAGAATGTGTACTATTTTTTATTTATTATTCATTATAATAATTATGTTATGAATAAATTATTATTACATATTGAATATAGATCAGGGGATCGGGTAATTCATTGGTAAGGCATTGGGCTACTAACTCCAAGAACCCGGGTTCTAATCTGGCTGTGGTAAATAATTATTTTCTGTTTCACCCGTCAGGTTCGGTAGCACTCCGGGGTCCACCCTCATGAAGTGTGCTCAATTGAGTAAGAATCTGAAGGTCGAGCGTGATTCTGACCTAATCATCTCCTTCCCCAAACGTTGGTCTGGGAATTTTGAAACTCATTAAAAAAATAAAATTTCACAAAGATATCATGTGGTAAGTGTTTAATCAAACCTTACGCACTTATTCACGGTTTAGCAAGATAAAGGTATTTCTTAACAATGATTTATATATGACCTCTTGGAACACACCGAAAGCGTAATGTAGGAAATGTCAACGATTGACCTTGTATGCAATACGGGAAAGTTAATATAATATTGCTGGATGTGAGATCTACTTCCTTAACTAACAACGATAATCAAATCAATCCATGGAAGAAGTCCTGTAGCCGATTGCCGTAACTAGTCTTTCAGTACAAGTTATCCATTAGTGATGTTTATAAGCACCACACGCCGATTTTGAATTGGTCATTTTACAGGAAATTTTTTTTCACTATAAAATTTGGGTCCCTGATATGTTTTTTGTCCTGATGAGATATTATTTCCTACGATAGTAAGTAGTAGGCTGGTTGCCAACAAATCGCAAATATCTAATATTATTCTGTCGATTTTTTTTATTTTAAAAAAATAGACAAAATTTTTAAATTGTTATCCATTTCTCTCCTTATTATTTTTTTATTTGATACATATTGTCAAGTCCAACATATTATAACTAGACGAAACCAATGGTAAATAAATATCTGATATTAGCATCGATAAGTTACCACTGCTGAACATTGAGCCATGACCTATAAATTGGGAGGAGGTGTGTATATTTCACGGAGGGTGGGTAGAGACAAATATTCTGTTAGATTGGGGAGCAGTCGGCATTTCTTGAGCCGGTGACAGATTACTCAGAGGAGAGGAATGTAGGGAGCCTTGCCAATCTATCCTTTCACTATTTGCTATTCACCTCGCCTTCTATTCCTGATCCATTTGCGGTACCTATTGCTTCTCCGGCGTCCTGCTTCCTCTTCTCTGAAATCGGATCTATCAGGAAAACAAGGCATCACTGATGGAATAGGAAGTCTCTTCAGTCAAAGAATTAATAACGTGCGTGTCTGGGCATAGCTGTGTTTTATAACCGTCATTGACCTATCGTAGAGTAAAGGGAAAAGAGCCCATAGCAGATTAAAAAGGCTTATTGAAACTGCGTGATAATTTTAAAGATAGCCAACAAAGAAACTAAGGTACGAGAATAATTGTTATTTCTAAAAGCGAAAATAAAACCTAAATAAATATTCGTAATTTTTTAAAAATATATCAATATTTTTATGTGTATTTGATTATTCCTGGAAGGAATTTCAAAGTATTCAATGCTTCAGATCTCTCTAATATTCGTAAATACACAAAGTATACCGATAAAAAGCAGGAAACTCGAGAAAACTGATTCTAAGCCCCAATAGTGGCACAAAAAAGTCCGTTTTATTCATCATCCAATTTTTAACGGTTATGTAAGAAGTTATATTATCATGATTATTTTAATTTTCGACTTTTTTTTACATTGAAATTCTTTCAATCACTACCAAAATGATCTTAAGATATAACGACACCCCTGATTTTTCCCCGATGATTAACTTCTAGAGTTGTTTATGATGTTTAAAGAATGCCAGAAACAATCCATCGTATCTATTATATTAGTCACCATAAATTTTGGGGTTTCGTTCTAAAATTCGATTCCTTTCATATAACTAATGAAAGAATATGTTTTTTACCAGATAAAATTTGGAAAAAAAGCGATATATCGGATCTTATGCGAAATCTGAGACATTTATACTTGTAAATATATTCTATTAATTTCAAATTTTACGAGAAACAATTCAGCTTAAACATCCTTTAATGGGTTTAAAATAAAAGCTAATTAAATTTACATAATAGAACATTGGGGATAATTATACACCAATGGATTTGTTCTTTGGGTTCAGTTATAAAAAAAAATAGTGATTGAATTGCATGAGTTTAAGTTTATATTAAAAAAAAAAAAATTAAAAAAACATAATTTGTAATAAAGAATTGTATATATTTTTTTTACGGGGGGGGGGAATAGCAAGTACGATTCATAATTAGCATACTTGAATATAAATTTACATGGGAATCAAAAAAATATTTGCTCCTGGGACACGTGACCGATATTTTTCGAACTAGTATTATTCAATAAAATTCATTGAAGTCGGCCTTCTCTTGTTAGTGGGATTTTTTTTGTAGTAAAATTAATAATGTATAACTCAATATGAGTGATGAGGTAATCAATAAATAAATAAAAAAATAGCTAATAAACATATAAATTTAATATATAACCGTGAAATCCAGTCAATCGGCACATTTGTCCTTTGCAGCTCCTGACTGAGCATATGAAAAAGAAAGCCTAAGCTGTTTGGAAAAAAGAAAGTAATTGGTAAAAGTACTAGATTAACAGGAAGGAATTATAAATAGAAAATGAAGAAAAGTAAAAGAAAGAAAAACTTCACATCTCTATCTTCTCTAATTGAGAACTAAAATTATAATTTTATGTTTTAATATTGTCACTATTAAATTATACCACAGTCATATTAACTATTTATCGTATAACTTTATTATTTTTTTTTTTTAGTTCTTTTCTGATATACTAAACAAGAAAAAAGGATTTGACTGACTTCTTTTTTTTCTAAAACAATCAAATTAAATCCCATCCCATGTCAAAGGTGTAAGCCTCGGTGGGGGATGAAGCAATATTGGGTTGGGTTCTGTTTCGATAATTGAGGAGTAGTTGCCCGTCCTCTAATTAAAGGGCTCTGTCCCAATCTTCTGCCAAATTTGATTCAACGAGATCAGAACCGTTATATTCTTAAAAATTTATATATGGATAATAAATAATTAAATTACTAAAAAAATACCATAAATAGTTTTCAAAATGAGTGTAAATTAGTCACATTCACTTGAACTCTTAGATAAAAAGATAAAGATTATTAAAAAAGAAAATCGTTAAAATCTCGACTACGAACGGGAGTTTTAAATTTTGCAAATTAAAGTTATTATTTTGAATTTACAATTAAGTGTTTGATGAATGAAACGCAACCATTGCAAGACCAGATAATTTTAACTATGAAATATTGTTATTATATATTCTAGTTTAATTTTCATAGGGCCATAGTGATTTAAATTTAAATTGTGATCCAGTAAGTCACAATATATACATATATTTTTATTTATTTATTGACATTTACAACTATTCTTACATAAAAATACACCTACTAAATGTGATGTTAGATTATAATGGCATGACACAGGCTTGTAGAGAAACTAACCATTTACCAATGGTTACTATTTATTATTACTACCGTGCAGTAATAATATTTTTACATTAGAATGTCTCGAAGCCATCTTCTTTTCAGGCACCTTGGAGGATTGTCAAAAATAGAAGAGGAAGCAAGTAGGTTTGTGTGGTTAGCCAGTGTATATTGGAAGGAATGACACCTGGTTTGGACTAGATAGGTAACATACGGAACATTCAGAGCTTAATAGATGGTTTTATTTGTGACAAAGTAAGGAGAATTTGTAATAGTTTAGACCGTTTGTCTAGTAAGTGTTGTAATAATTCCGACATGCAGTTTCTATCTTTTCAGTCTTATGTGAGGATTCCACAAAATACAAATCTATTATTCATGTTTCTTTCTCATACCATGTTTTGGCTATCTGTTTTTTTTTTTTAAACACGTGGATATCAAAAACTACTTTTTCCCAAAACTATCACTAGTACTCTTTGACTTCTATCCCAATCAAATAATTCAATTAATAAATCATTTCCTAAGTTAAATTTAACCAACAATGAAATATAAATTGCAAAAATATAAACGATATAATTTCTCAAGCAAACAATATGATCATAATCAATCTTTTAACAGTAGTGGGGAGAGTTTGGATATTGAGAAAGGGGAGAGAGAGTAGGAGGATCGTGTCATGTTCAACTTGTTTGCAAAACTTTCCTCTCTGGAAATGAAAAAGAAGTTTCTAAAATTAAAACTTTTAAATTGGTCAGGGAGTTGGGCATCATACTACTCATTTCGGTCAGTTTCGTGTCAATCTCCGGATTACGTCACAGGCAGGAATTGAAAATAATATATAGAGAAATAACCTAACGAAACTGTTTAAAAGATTGAATAAGCTGTACTTAAAATTTGACAAACGTGGAATAATGCTATAATAATTGATTTAATACATAGGATATCGAAAAAAAAAACATCCGGTGATTTATAGATTATTTCGCAATTGTATACCAACAGTTAAACGATGGTATTTGTTGTATTATAAACCATATTATTAATCATATTTATAATAAAAAATAAAATATAATATAAAACACCACGTAGCATTTTTTAGAAAGGAACTGAGTAAATTTGTAATGAAGTTGATTTTTTTGTTTTTCTCAAGTCCCTTGTTGGCCTTCACTAGACAATTTAATTTTTTGGAGTTTACAACGATTACCTAATGTCTAAATAATATTTTCTAGGCTCATATCAAGTAGTTTTAGTAAGCGCCCTGTTTAATTGTTATTTAGTGTTAGTGTGCAGTGCTATTTAGTGACCAACCCATTTCCTTCTATACTTTATTCACGCGTCTTGTTCTTCTTCCCCCTCTTTGCCTAAATATATTTTATATATAAGACAGAAACTAATAGATACTAAAAAAGTCAAAATGTAAATGCTATTCTTAACATTTATCTGTTAGTAGGGTTGGTTTTTGGTTTCAATTATTTTAAGACACCAATCACGTATGGGTCATTATTGTCTTAATTTCCGAAATAGAATGCAATAAACTTGTAATTTACTTTTAGGTTGTACCTTTGACTACACACTGAACGGAGAGCAAGGTTCCATGGCTACGATAACATAGAAGTGTAAAACTATTGGGACATGGAAACATGTAGCAAAATTTGATTAAATTTTATGGTGCAGCTTGGAATAATGGAGAAACTCAAAAAGTTTACATTACACATTTCTTCGTACACTATTACACATTGAATGTCTGATTCAATGATTAAAAATTAATTGTGTTCTGGTAACCGTCATGGTAAATTAGCATTTGAATAATCTATGTTGTTAGTAAAGTGTACCGTGGTACTATAATAATAATACCATAGTATTATTATTATACGGTGGAAAGATTTAATATATAGAAAATAATCTGAATTATAAAAAAAAATTAATTGTAATTATTTATAATTCAATTCGTGCCATTATGACAAAAATGGTTAAATAAAATGATATTCCAAGATGGCAATCACCCCATCTTTATAATGATAACTCAGCAGTCAACATTAGCTTTTATTGTCAACTCTTTCAGCAATTGAGGATTGGTAAATTTTAGGTTTTAATCAGTTTGCAGCTGTTATTTTTGTTTCACTAAATAATATTAAAATTCAATCCCTATGTCGATCATATACTGTCGACCATCGTACACCGACATCTACTGTATACAAAAAGCCATCAAACTGCAACTTTCTTGATTGAATTTTTTCTTTCTTCTATTGCTTTTATACCTTTCTCTTCAATTTAACCATTTCTTGTACATCTAGATTCCGAAGAATTGTATTTTTTTTTGTAAATAGTAATGTTACGTTTACTAATAGGAAGATTAATTGAAAA
>NW_027108444.1:281921-295543 GCF_000696795.3 Halyomorpha halys
TGTACCTGTAAAGTCCAGAAAAAGCTTCCGCTAGAGTTGTCACAGGATCTGGGTGCTAATCGCCTGCAACGCACAAACCACCAGCACAGACCAACAAAAGGGAAGTATTCTACAATGTTTCCTCCTCGGCTGCTGCTGCAGAGATATTAGGCCTGCTAAACTATATATATATATTTTTTTTCGGTTGTAGGTTATAACCTGAACAACAACACATGAAAATAATATTTTAAAACCTTTCTTTACTTTTATCAATACGATATATTATAAATTATACAGGAAGGTGTAGTATGCTTGTGCTTAGTTTCTTTTCACAGTTCAAACTAAATATATAATAAACGTTTATTCCGTAAGGACTGGAAACTAAGGGCAATGTCGAGACATGAGGCTACTTAGACTAAGTTCGGGGAAGCTCCTGGAGGTAGGAAAGCAGGAGTTGGCAGCTATTCATATCGATGCCGGGGGCAAATTATGTTTCGAGTGAGGGGCTGATCCGGAGGGGGTTAATCACGGCCCTAACCTCCCCAAATTAGATGAACACGTGTGTCAAAGGTAGGGGTCGATTCCTGCCCCTGCTTCCTCAGCTTCTTGTAGGTGATGTAATAACAATCTGGAATAGACATGATATTAATTATGAAATGCTATTAAAATTTGAAAATTTATATATCAACTTGTACTGGGAGTGGAGAGGAATTACTGGTCTCCAAAGTGGGGCTATCAATTTAAATCTTTTTTTTTTTTTTTAATATCTTTATTGAAATTTACAACTGTATATTACATAATACATTCAGTAAATTTGATCTTATTTAAAATGGAGTGTTACAGCCGTGTAGGGCAACTAACCATTGGTAGCACTCTGATGACATAATTTAAAGCTAAATAGTAAATATTAATTATATAGTCCTGAAGTAAATACTAATTGATCCAGGTGTGAATCGAATTACTATTATACTCTCCCAACACATTTTGCCATTATCCCTCATTTGTTTACTTAAGTAAAACAAGTATTTATGTATAAATCATACGAATATCATCAATTATATGAAATAAAAATAATGCATTGATGTTAGGAAAAATTTATCGAGATTTTCTTTTAAAAAGAAATTACTAAAAAAAGAAATTACTAAAGGTTCAGAGAATAGGGATAATCTACCTTTCATGAAAATTCAGAAAGACGCCACATAACGGAAATTGTTTGATAGCAATCTCATAGGAACCTGCAAATAAAAAACATTTCAACCTTTACCTTTGAACAGCCCTGATGAAGCCCTGCAAAGTGGGGCGAAACGTCGGAAAATAAATAGTTGTAAACTATTTTTGTTTCTCTTTTGACCGCAATCCTGACCATCTTTTTATATATAAAAAACATTTCAGTGTTGTTCCATGCACATCGACTCAGAATATGAACTGCGTTTCAATACAAGCATTCACCTAAATTCTAAAAGGAAGTGCTGGTAAAGCGAAGATAAAATATTATCTAATAAACATAAACAGCATCTTGCACAAAACTGGAAAACTTAAAAAAAAAACTGCGAATATCACTATATATTGATAAACACCTGAAGAACGTTAAAAAAAAATCGCTTTATTTTCAATGCGTCCCCGGTACTTTAGCCACTAGAAGGTTTTAACCAAAAAATAATCAAACAACTAGTTTTTTTTATGTCGTAGGTATTGCTTGCAAATAACTATATAGAAAACTTAGATAAGGGATGAAATGACAAAATATTGAGAAAATGAACGATTATATATTTTTTAATTAGACTTTTAATGACTTGTTTATTGAAAATAAATATTATTAAATATGTAGAATATATTTTAATAAAATAATTTTCAATTATCAGAAATGTAAGGGTAAGGCCTTAAATTACGTTAATTTTTAAATGACCCATGTATTAAATTATTCCATTCAAATATGATTTATATTACAGATATTTTAGATCAAATTATTGAAATGTTCTGCGATCCCTGATTGCAAAGATTCCAAACACAGGCTAGGATCAGATATGAGCCCGAGCAGACAAAAAGGATATAGGGAGAAGAGGAGATGAGCGGTGGTTATTAAGCAGACCCGTGGGCACAATGGGTCCCTTCCCGGTCCGCTGGCTCCCTGGCGATATGTCCCCCATTCACCCCTATCGGCTAGTCCCACCTTTCCATATCGTGTCTGCACGTCGGCACCTCTCTCTTCGCCATCCTCGCTCCTATATTCAAATATATCGTTACAATTACACTCACCTATGGGATGCAATTTATCCAACAGAGCCCATGTACCAAGAGATCTTTCACCAAAAATGGAGGTCGCACTATATCATTCACATAAAGTAAGGAGATACAGACACTTGATACAATCGACTTAAAAACATTTTAAAAAATATATAGTGAGTATTACAATTGTTTAATAAAATACAATAAGAAACTATACTTTCTAAATAATATGATTTGACAGCGATTTGTGAATAAATTACTTAGTCATTACACCTCAGTGATAGTTATATTACAGTTTTAGAAAGTCCTGAGACCAACTTCAATTGAAACGCATCGAGAGATTGTTGGAATATGATTAGGGAGTAAAACTAAAAACTAATTATCTTTAATATGCGTTTACAATAACAATAAAATGGTAAATGGCTACGTCAGATGAATCATTAATATATGGAACATTAAGGATATTATTTCTATAATACAAAAATGCATTGAAAACTTGGACTAAACTTATTAACTAATTTTTTGAAAAAAATTAATTCAGAAAACTGTATAAAAATCATACCGACACGTCTGGAAGAAAATCATCTCTATAAATTTTACAACAATATTCTTCAGAATATAAAAAATTATGCCATTAGACAATTAGAATTTTAGAAAATTAAAATAATTTTCCTAATATCCCATCATACATCTTCAACCGTACACCTTAAATCCACCATATCATCTATTACATTATACTTTACCTTTATTCTATTTGGAATAGATCGACTACATGGGCCTTTAACTTGATCATTTGATAAATCCTTAATACTCCTCGTTAAGTGAAAAACAAAATTTGCTAAGCAGTCGAATTTACCCGAAATTATTTCGGAGGTGGGAGAAGGGGGAGGCAACGGTAGCAGAGTCGCAACGCGCCTCTCTACCAACCCTAAGGTTGCGAGTTCGACTCCGGCCCCATCCGGGATTTTTACGAGCATAAAATTAGTGATGCCCGTTACCCACTTGTTGGCACTCACAAAAAATAGGCTTGGGAGTGACAAACCCACCACGAAAAAGTCAAGAAATCGGGCGAGGGCTTAGACCTCCATGGTCTGTCGCCCATATAATAATAATAATAATGTTAAATCCTTGTTAAATTCAATTTGTTAAATCCTTCCAATATATACTCGATAACCACCCAAATTCATTATTTTAAATCCCATATAATTACCATCGAGGTGTTCGAAAACAAAAGATAAACAACAGTGCCTTTGAACGTTCCACCCTAAAGTTATGTAGAATTTCTTCAAATATAATACCTTGTTTTATTAATTAGATACCACATATAAATGTCCATAGACATACTGTATTTCTCTTCGTAATACAGTTTTTAATATCTTTACATAAATTTAGTTTAGTAAGAAGTTTAAGAATGGAATTGAATAACGAGATTCATTAATATGGGTTTATAGGGTATTCTTTTGATTTCACAAAAATGTAATAAAGATTTTTTTCGAGAAAAAAATGAAACGATATTAAATGAATTAACTTTTTCTAAATTAATATTTCAAAGGTACCTTCCTGGTAATAAAAAATTTCATTTACAAACAATAAAGAAGGTTTATTTAAATATTGGGGTATAAGAAAGGCGAAGAGGCCGAGGAGTTATCGGAATCTTATGATTCAGACGATCAACCAAAGGGGGGGGGGAGACCATTAAAACTGTAGGCAATTGGTTTCCAATAGTGAGGGCGAGGAAAGAAGCCATCATAGTCGAGTACACACTACCCCACTTAGAATAAAGGAGCCATTGCCATGTTTGTAATCGATTTTAAGAAATCTTCTGGGAAATAAGAGTGGATATCGAATTGGTGAAGTTTGAAACAATAACTGTAGGAAATACCATTATTAAATATAATGAGATAGGACAAATAATATAAGATATACCAGTTATTGAAAACCTAATGTTTGATTATTTGAACAAGCCTTGTCCGATAGATTTTCTAAATGAAATAAAAATGTAATAATGAAAGTCAATGGTGGCAGGAAGTATTTAAAACCTGTATCTCAATAGTCCAAGATGAATTTTGGGTCAACTACTTCAAAAGAAAGTACTGTTTATAGATAAACGGTTATGCAAGGAAGTGATTTGGCCAGGATTACGTTCAATCGTCATATTTTCCCCTAATATAATCAAAAATTGAGAATTAGTGAAATATAATCGAATGCTATAATATATTGTGTATATTTTATCGTATTTCATAAACGACTTTCGCTTAATCATTCTATTCAGATTTAACATCTAAGTTAAAACAAGGGCCTTCTTATAGATTTTATTCTCAAACTGAAAATCAATAACTTTGAGGTGGTATTGAACAGGTAAACACGTACAAAATAAAATCATTAGAAAACAGAAAGAAAAATAACGATAGAAATAGTGAGAAATCTATACTGGCTCATATAAAATAGTAAATACTTATTCTGATAATATCAAGTATTACACATGGTAAAGGGTTCAATACATGGTAAAGGGACGTGACGGCCGCGCGGGTTGGGGCCCAGTGCGCTCGGTTCGGAACGTTTTGGGTTCGATTCCCGCCTGGTGGAGTTAACATTCATTTTTCGGCGGTCCTGAAGAATGAATCTTGACACTCTCACCATAGTTAGTACGTGGCGGGAATTCAGGTAGCCGCCAGGGGTTGGCAAAAAGGACCACTAGGCCCACTTGCTGGACTTATTCCCCCCAACATATACTAGTACCAGTACCAGCTATATGGTTGTGTACACAAATAATTGGCAGGCCTGACCTTCCTTAATCGTTGCCATGTTTGACATGACTATGGCCCTTTTTTGATTAGAGTTTGGCCATTAGTGTTTAAATGGAATGTTACTAACTTCATTAAGTAATTAACTTCTATAACATCACCAATAAATATTATGGAAATGAATTTTTAGATATTCTTGATAATTTTACTTTAATAGTCACAAAGAGTGTAAATTAAGTGTTCTGGTATTTACACTGTTTATAAAGTTTCAAGACAGTTCTTCAAAAAAAAAAAAATATTGAACATTTATATATAGAGAACCAAACATTTTTTATATAAGACTCTCTGGAATCACTGCTGCCAAGGTTTTTTTTATTGTTGCTCCCTGGAACGCTTCAAGCGAATGAACTTTAAGACACCTCGCCGAAGCTGCCAGGACCGTTGGAACCGAATCTCTTCCCTCTCAGATATTCTTTGATTCGTGGAAACGAAAAATCGCTGGGAGAAAGGTAGTGGTTTTAGAATGGCTGCGGCAGTATAACAACGTCGGACTGTTTGCACGTCCTTCCATAGTCAGGGTAAAATCAGTCATGAAACTTTATAAACATACCATGTAGCCTGGCTGTCTGTGTTTACACAACAATATTTTGAGCTAAAGATTTAACCAATTCATAGATTTTATTGCTCAAATTACACAATGGTGTTCCAATGATGTTCAGAACAATTTGAGTTCAAAATATTTTACTAAATATGTTTAGTCTGTCCGTTTTGAATGTGTAAAGGTTTTTTTCTAGCGAAAAAAAAACACCAATCCAAATACTGTACTTGGTCATTACAAAGTATGCAGCTTGACCTACTGTGTCTGTTTAATAGATCTTCTTGGTAATATTATCTTGTTGGCAAATGAGCATGATATTGCTTATTATTTGAATGAATTAGAGAGAAGAAGGAAAAATATACCTAATATAAGTGTTTTAGTAAGGATATAATTATATTAAGCAACTAAACTAGAACTATATTAAAAGTAATTTAAATAACAAACAAATTTACGATCCTATAAATAGGAAAAACTTTCAATACATATATTTGTTTTATTGGCAATTTTGAAAAAAAAAATTAATAATTTTCTGTTTTCTTTTTTTCATTCCTTTATTATCATCTCGGATTTTTCCTCTAGTATCAGGATTCATCAGGATTTTTGCTAGCTAATATATTACCATAAATCCCATTAGTTTATTTAATTAGTTAGTTATTAAAACGAAAAGATTAATTATTAATTGGTTAATTTAAATTTCATTTCAATATTCTTCAACCGTACATATTTCCAATTCCTAAAAAAAATTGTTCACTAATATAATGCATTCTCTTTTTTGTATTTGGTAGTTCTTTGAAAATTATTTCTAGTTTCTTATTGATTTTACATCAATAGAAACATTAAATATTTTTCCATGGATCCAGGAGATTTCGTTTTGTTGTTTCGATATTTTCTCTTCAACTCCAAAACTAAAAATAACAAAATTTTTAATGAATTACATTAAGGTAATTATATATAATATCCCGGAAGAAATGGAAGCTTTTTTTTAACCAAATTAAAAAGCATTGCAAAATCTTTGAAAAATTAAAAACGTTCCCTCAGTGCCCTTACTCATACCACGATGAAAAGATTATATGGAAGGGATCTGCAAAAGAAAGGAACAAGAGGGGAACCATCTTTTGATGAATCGTAACACAATGGACGGATACAGAAAGGGTTACATCAGGAATACTGAATACTTAGAATTGGATGAATGAAGTACATGCAGAGTTACTCTAAAATATCAATTCTTTTCATTATTACAATTTACCATGTAAAAAAATAAAAACCGAAACGTTTATCAACTGAAAAATAAATAAAAAAGGTTATTGATATGCAAAACGAAGAAGAGGGAGATAGCTGAAGCGTCCTTAATAAATGGATTCAAAATAAAAACCTTCTTGGTTATTGAACCAGAAACTTTTATATTTATAATTATGAGAGATAGTTGACCGTGGATGATAAATGAGGAGAAGATGGTTGGGGGTGCGGTCAATGAAACACAAATAAGTATGACTAACTTATTTTAATGTGCCGACGTTTCGGCTAGAGTTTCTAGCCTTCTTCAGGGCTGCTCGCTTAAAAGTTGAGCACCTAATGCTCAACTTTTAATGATAAAATGATGTAATGAAAAAAAAATGATTTAATGATAAACAATAAAACATTAGGTGCTCAACTTTTCAGCGAGCAGCCCTGAAGAAGGCTAGAAACTCTAGCCGAAACGTCGGCACATTAAAATAAGTTAGTCATACTTATTTGTGTTTCATTGACCGCACCCCCAACCATCTTCTCCTCTTTTATATTTATACTTTTCAATGTGACCGGAAATAGAAAATATAATTATTTTGTATATTCTTTCAATTTTTTAAGGTGCCATCTCGGGATTAATAAGTAATTTAGAAATAGGGAAATAAGCCTTTTCTAAACTCGCATATATTTTTTATTATATACTATCAATTCTTATCTTTAAATGAATATCCTTTCTGGGCTGGAAAATTTAGTATTTAGACTTTTACTATAGCAAATAATTTTATTACTCTATCAACAGTATTATACTTATTTGTATATATTTTTATAAAATATTCATTTAAATTATAATAATAGAGATATAATATGGTTGATTAAATAACAAAACTATTCCTTATATTAAAAGGCTAGAGATTAGATGATACGGCCCCGAAACTTTACTGTTTAAAACGTAACAATTTATAGATAAACAATAAAAGACCTTTTTGAGGCGAATGTGAAGAATAAAAAATTGAGGGGAAAAAATGTGCCTATTCCACAACTTCACTCATCGCGCCTGTTGATAATAAATCTGAGAGATGTCTGTGGTTGGGTTACCATGGGAACTAGGGGAAAATAAAAATAAATACAAATCAAATGATTTCCTTTTCTTTTATCACATAATTTAATAACATTTAACATTGTAACATATTTACCAATGTTAAATTTAAGTACAATCAAGTAGTTTCTATTTTTTTAAAAAAACATTTCTGGCGAAAGATTTTTGATTTATTGGTAATATAATAAGAAATATTATGGAAATAACTATCAAATTACGAATTAGTAATCGTGATTGAAATAATATGAAGCGAAAATTCAAGATGAAAATAGCTAGTCTTAAGTAGCTGGAAGGGGAAATGATTTTGAGCCTTAGATTCTTGTACCTTCCTTTCAGTCTAAGCTCTGCTAACAAGGTTCTCCGTAATGTACTTCCACTATATAATATAATTTAAAAAAATAATTAGGTATGATTTGCCATGACGATATATTTTCGTTATATAATTTTTTACTTATAAGGCAAAGCAATATTATTGACAGAATTAGGTTATTTTATTTATTTATTTTTTAAAAATTTATTTATTGATATTTACAACTGTACATAAATACATCAAGTAAATTTGAGGAAATCATAATGGTATGGTACAAGAATGTAGAGAAACTACCCAATGGTAGCACTCTAAAAACATTTTTACAATATAAGGTCTCGAGGCCATCTTCTTTTCAGACGCCTCGGAGGATTGTCCGGAATTAAAAAGGAAGCAAGATTAGAAACTAATGGTTTTGAGTGGTTAGGGAGTTTGTAATGGAAGGATTGATATCTTGATATGAATGCATTTATTGACTATTTTTTTTTCTATTCCTAAGCCCCATGGATGTTTAGGGTTTGATATGGATGGGTAGGAGCGGAGGGTAGTAGGAATTGATGAAATTAATCTCTTTTACTGCATTTGACGCATTTTAAGCGAGGACTGGGGAAAGGGAATATGATGGATATAGATGACGAAAAACGAGAAAAAAAAATGAGAAAAATGATCTTGTTTCTGCTGCCTGATGAAGGAGTTTTCTTGTTGCTATGCAATCCAGTTTGAGACTGTCTACGTGTGTTAGCTACTTTCCTGGGTGTCCTGTTGGTGTTAATTTCTGAAATAGTGGGTTATTGCAGTGTTGGAGCGTAAAAATTCATATTTTTACTAATCACGTAATAACAACTAGGTAAATGATACTTTTTGATTGTAAAATTAAACATATATGATTATGAGATAACCCTCGGTCTTTGTAAGTATTGTATTTCTTTTCATCAAATATTATTTTAAACTTTTAACTAGTGGTGGTGCGGTCAGAAAATAAACAATTTCTACTTTTTCAAAGGGTGCCGAAGTTGCAGCCTAAGCTCCTCCGCCCCTGTGAGTCTAAGCTCGGTATTGCGGCAGTGTAGGGCATTTTCCTCATATTTAATTATATGTTACATCAATAGCAAATTTATGATTAAAGCTTTAATTTAAATATGACATAAAAAATTAGAAGAGGAGGCTAGGAAGAGGGAGACGCAGAGAGTGTGATTAAAGCCATCTTTAGATAGGGAACCCCAACCACTCAAATTACAGAATATGCTGAGTGCAACAATTTTAACTGCTTCTCGCAATCATTTTGCTTAAGCTATGTGATGATTTCTGTTTAGATGTACATGTTTCTTGCCCATTATTTTGGAAAATTATCATTTCCTATAATAGTTGGTTTCTCCGGAAAGAAATGCAAATTTTGCCCGCCAAGAGTAGCCTATGAAGCGAAAAAGCAATTATTTTTTCTTTTAAATACTTAACAATTTGGCTAAGAAGTTAAATTCGATTAATATTCATTGCGCGTCTTTTCTGTATTGTGTATTTATGTTATTTTATATTAAGTAGTAAATGTTTACATTAAGTCGGGTGGTGGAAACGGAAAAACACAATCAAAAGTGATATTTAAACTCATCTTTAAGTAATCTGAACGACTATCAGCCATCTCCTAGATTTAGCCTCCAGCAGCCGCGAAGCTATCACCAATCTGGACAGGCTGGATGCAGTGAGAATGAAAACCACTTGCTGCCAATTTGTGTCAGACTCGCTATCCGAGCTGACATCTTGGCTCTGCGCTGCGTGGGCTTATGTTGTCCCACCTGTACCCCGCAAATCATTCCTATCTCAGGTGTTTAATAGCTACGCGGATCAGTTGTAATGATTCAGGCGAGTCTGAACTAAACGTAGTTGTTTTCGAATATTCAGGAATGCCTGTATTATGATACATGAGCAGTTTACCTCAAACCATAACCGGAAAATAACCGCATACTTTTATTTTGAAAGTTCTTGTTTTAACACATAAATTTTCACAGGAACTTTTTTTGGTTAAAACTTTAATCTGAAGTAGTTTCGAGAGCTTTATTTGAACAGTAAATGTTCTTTTAATAATATTATCGTAAGAACATTTGTAAACATTTACAATAGAATCTCTTCCAAGAGCCACGAATTTTTTAATTAAGTTCTCGATAGAATTGCTAATATTAATTCAACAATTACATCATCTTTCATCTTTTTTTCAAATAATATTAAAGAGGAAATAAGATTTTAGTGAAAAAAAATCTGATGTTCACACTTTTTTATTTCTTTTAGACAACGTGGTAAACCATAAACAGGAAAGACAGAATCAACAGAACATGCGAAAGAGGCTGGTTCAGATGGCCAAAGATTTTCAAGGTCTGTAGAGCTATCCGAATAAAACAAAACAAAAACTAATTAATTATATTCTTCATCCCTTCCACTTCAACACTCTATTGACATATGTCTTATTACTTAATTGCATACGCAGTGTTGAAGATTTTAATCATTTATATAGTCCCAATGAGGATCACTTAGAAGACTTTATTCTTTTCATATATGGGATCTACAATGATTATGATAAATTTTACTATCATCACCTAAGATGATTCTTGGATTGATTCGTAAGCAAACCAAAATCTGCCTTCAGATATACCCCTTCGTATTTAATAATAATATGTAATATATTTTAAAATATAAAACTTGTTGAGCAATGGCTGAAGGACCTCGATTCGGATCCCGAATTAAATCTTTGGTGTATAAAATTTTCTTTTGAGAGAAATCTGATTAAGGAACTAGGAGTTAGGAGACGATGCTTAGTAGGTCCATTAAACTCTTTAAAATAAATAATTACTCCAAAAAAAAATCTGAGGTTCAATATCAGATGTCTCTGTATCAAGAGTTGTCTCCTCAGTTCATCATATACCTATTGCGAATTTCAAAGGAATTTTTTATTTTATACGTTTAATCAGATATCCTATTGTAGGTAATATTATATACTTCTTAAATAAAATCTGGTTAATTGCTAATGGCTAACCACATTCATTGAAGAAGTCCTTTTATTTTTGCTTTTGTTGAAGAAAGAGATCGCTAGTGCAGATTCAGAACAAGATAAGATAACAATGTAATGAAGATGGAGGTGCCGATACAGAGAGGCCAAGAGAGAGAGAGAGAGGGTGAGCGAGAGAGACCTATTACTATGAAGGACAAGATCAAAGCGGAGCGGACACAATGTAATGGCAAAGAGACAATAGGACAATGGCAAGGTAATGGCGAAGGGGTGCTGGTCGACACCTCCATAATGGGTCCTCCGGAGGATGGATTCGGCAGCTGTCGGTCTGTCGTCATCAGAGTAAGTAGTCTGGGTAATAACAATGGATCTAAAAGTTAATGGATAGTGGGCCTTCCTTCGTAAGGATTTGAACCATTCTTCCATGTTTCATTCTATTGACTTATCAAACTTGAGATTTGACAAGGGTGTACGTACATGAAATTATCTAAAAAAGATTTCACAAGGTGGGCACATCTCACCACATTCACTTATCACTCTAATTATTTATGGAATTAGTCTTATCAATTTTGTTTATTATTTAGGATGACAAACTATTCCATATAGAGTAAGTGATGGTTTTGAACACAAACTTTTATTTTTCTGTTGCTATAAAAATTGTAATAGGTACCTCCAACGTTTATATAATCTTAAATATGTAATATAAATTTCGTAAAATTATTTTTTTGAGTTTAGTTTTTTGCCCACAGAAACACAGACCATTTTGGAATTTGGTTGACTTAGTGGACCTCAAAATGACTATTTCCGTTATAAACTGGAATTCGAAAGTTTGCAGGATCGCATATACTTGCATATATATTTGCAGGAACATACACTTCCCCTTACAATATATTCTTTATATTGTAGGAAAGTGAGTGTAAAAATAAACTGATAATTCAAGCAAAATTTTCTTAAAATATTAAGTAGGAATATGTTCATCTTATGATTACTGAGATGATTATTAAATTGTTGGATAGAAATACATACATTTTTTAAGTCACATTCGTTCACGAGGTAATCTAATGTGCCAGATTGATTCTGGCTTCTAAGTGTTCCCTAACTTGGTTGACTTTACATAGATAATTGTTTTGTAGACCTTTCGCAACATCCATCTTGAATAAATTCGTTAAAAGTAATAACTAACAAAAAAATAATTCCACTTTCTTAATTATGATGGCCAAATAAAGTGCTTTAGTCAGAAGAATATTATTGTAAAAATATTACTAATCATAGAGGGTTTGCAGAATATTTCATAGTTCATAAGTACTTAAAGCTAATATTATTTTTGATAAAAAAAAATTGAAAATTACACTTTTTTTGTAGTAAACAAGTCCTCAAATGTTCCAAGATAATTACTTTTTTTTCAAAATGGAAGTATATTTTCATATGTTCATCCTCCGAATATGAAACCATTTTGGGCGCTTCCAAAAGTTATACTATTAATTTCTAAATGAGAGTTAGCATAGGACGGAAGAATGGTACATTATTATGTCAGTGAATGTAATAAAGACAAAGTTAGCTCTAATATAACAAAGGCTTTCAACAGAATAGAGAAAACACACCAATGGTGAAGTGTTGAGTTTTCAAAGAAGAATAATATTATGAAAAGCAACTGGAGAAAACTACAAGGAACTCATTAAACAGAATAGCGGGGTATCTACACTTTAGTTATTCATTTCCATTGTTATTGTTTCCTAAAGCAGTTATGGAAAAGACGAGGAAGCGCATTCACCATTTAGGTCGTTACAGCTTGAAATATATGTCTTTCTCAACATACTATTTTCGTTTCATTTACTAAAATTACGACTGAGTATAAATAACTGAAACTGATATTCATGTGAAATGTATTTGAATTTAAAATAAAACTGACATTGATTACTAATCCAAGGCTATAACTTATGCTACATCAAAATATAGTTTTAGTTCAGACAGAATCCGCTAAAAAATATATTATTTCTTCTATTTTATTTTACATTATCAATAAAAATGTAATAGCCGATTCGACTCTAAAATTCATTCTCCTCTTGAATGATTCACTTTTAGATAAGCGATTAGCAATAAAGTCTTACTTCGTGTAAATTAAAAAAAAAATCTTGATTCATCACGAATATTGCAATACGCATATATTACAAAATTCGGTGAATTTTGGTAGGTAACTCAAATAAATTAAGTTCCTCTTTAGAATATGTTAAGCAATATTTTTAACAATTTATCAAACAAAAAATATATGCAATATTTTTAGTACATATGGTCCAAAATAATAATGAATGCTGAATTGTTTTGTATAGAAAAAAATTTCTTTGAATGAGATTTGACTGAAATAAATTGTCACGGTTCGTTAGTTCGGTTTAATGAAACGCGATTCGCTCTTGTCAAACCAGGGTTTTTTCCCACAGTTTTTTTTTTTTTTTTTT
>NW_027108444.1:295879-306118 GCF_000696795.3 Halyomorpha halys
GTTGTGTTTGATTTATATATATATATTTAATTCCAACTGAATGACAGAATTTCAGAAGAAAATATTTTTAAGGAGAATAATTAAACACCAATAATTCATATGTACAGAAACTAGATAACTAGATATTTTCTATAATTGCTTTTCTCAGAAACAATTCCACCAGCTTTGGTCCATTAAATACTATGTAAATTGTTTATTGTCCATAGAACTTCATACAAATAATCTATTGTAGACGATCCTATTGTGTATTATTCTTAAAAATATATAAGGTTATCAGGTAATATTCCTTTCTATAACTAGACAAGTTAACATATTTGGTTTTTTTTTCTTCTAAAAGCTGAATGGAACCTGATAAAGAATATATAATATAATCAGAAGGAACTCGAAAAAATGCTCAACTGTGTTATGATGCTAATACACTGCGTCCTGATCAGTCAGACAATAAACAATATTAAAGGGGATGAGAGAGAATTAGCTGTGACTAGTCCAGTATATAATTTTTCTTTGAATCGGTTAGTAGAGTTGACAATATCCTGCCAAAGTCTAATGCAAGTAATTATGAAGGATTTCTAATGAGTCCAGAATAATGTTTTCCGCCATGCTCTGGAAATGATTTATCTCAACAAGTCCCTCCAAAAAATTACTGATTGTAAAAGGGATGGTAAATATAAATTATAAAAACTAAGACATTTAATTTTTTTTTAAAACCTCGAAATAATCAATGTTTTATTTTTGATAAACTTTTAAGAAAAAAAAATACATGATTTACTAATTATAAAATATCCCAACTGATGAGTTTTCCGCCTATCAACAGCAATTATATATCGGCTAGCCAATGTTACAAATGATAAAGACCACAAAAAGCATTGCATTTGATCCATATAAATGACTTGGTTAGCTGAGCCTGGACCACTGTGTACACCGCCCAAACCTGATCCACATCCGATCGCATTAATATTCATTGCATATGATGAATCCTTTCAGCAACACAGTTTCCAATTCCTCTTTCTAGATTGTCCTTGTTCATTTATTTTTCAACCACTATTGTGGATACCATGAAAAAGAGTAACACTATTGGATAAATTTTTATCGTCCACTGCACTGAAACAGTAACTAGATTTTTTGGAGTATTTTCGTTTTGTATAATTCAAATATTTCGTAATAAGGAGAAATTCTGTATTCTAGCTAGTAAGTAATCATATCTTTAAATAAATATATAAAAAAAATTAAAAAAAGTTTGAGGTAAAAACGGTGAAGTGAATATATTATTACGTGAGAATGCTAAAAAATTATGAAGCATTTAAGATCAAGACAGCATGAAAATGAAAACAAAAAACAAAACTCGGAGAGAAATAACGGTTACTTAAATGGCGGGAATTACTTATAATTTATCCTTCATAAAATATTTCACTTCACCCCTAATTCGCACCTCTTAGCTAAATTAAAGTAAAAATGGCAAGTAAATTTCCCTTCATTAATTGTGACAAACGTCACAGTTTTAGTTAATAAATAAATAAGGCCTTAAATAAATGTTTAGAAAGAGAAAAATGTCTTACATAGAACTTTGATGCGAAAAAAGTGTGATATAGTTACATTGTGTCAAATCACGTGCCTGGATTTTGAAAAAAAATAGTTACGCGACGATTAAATTGGGGGTTAAAAGTTATTGAGATACAAAAGGAACGGATCACTAATAATCTAAATAACGCTAAATAAAGTGTGCGAGTGAGAAGGAGACCGTTATTAAAATGCATTTTGCAAGATAAAAAAAATGCAGGAAATTCAACCTTTGCGTTATTTTGTTGAACAGGAAGCGGATTAAAACTACTTATAACCAATTTTCGATTAATGTTTAAGTTAAGGGCCGCTATTCCAAGCCAATAAATAGTGCTGTTTTTCAGTCATAAAAGTACAATAGAATACTGCGAAAACTAAAAGTTTGCTTATGGTAACTACTTTTTAATTTTCTCATTCATATTATTAAAAAAAATATAAAATACCTTGTGGAATAGATTTCATTGTTTTAAAACTGAAGGATTTACCCCGTTTTGGAATCTTTTATTCTTACAGTCATTATTTTTTAGGCATCTCATAAATTGGAGTCTTAGAGAAGTGGTTACTCATTTTTTTATCGACTTTGTACAATAAATATTGCCAATCTTTTAGGCACAGTATTTTCTTCTGAGAGGAAAAAACATATTTCGTTAGTACTATGAAAAGGAAATATTGTAAGAATTAAGTTTAATCCATTTTTTGTTTTAGTAGACCTAGGTTCTTTTTCTAAACAACTCTTTTTCGCCAGAATTTTTTATTAATTTTACTAGATTAGACGTTAAAAAATGCAAAATGAATAAAAAATATCTCCTCAACATAAAGGAAAATAAACGTTGTTCAACCATAGTGATAAAAAAAAGTTCTGAAAACAACTTTAGTTCTTTTCTTTAATATTTTAAATATTTTATGTAGTCTCAAATGATTTGTTTCATTTGTATTTTTTTTCCATATCAAAACACTTAAGTGAATTGAAGGAAGGAAAACTAAAAAAGATAAATGAGTTGAAAAGTAATTGCAAATATTATTATTGAATAATTTTATGATAAATTTTAAAACTTGAAGCAATTTAGAAAACAAGCCTATTTCAGATATTTTAAATAGCACTTCCAACTAATATTATTTAATAAACAGAATTAAATAAACATTAATAAACATTTTAGAATTGTAATTGTGTCAAAATACAAAATTTCCATAAATCACGAGATAAAGATAGTTAATAACTTTACAATTCACAGAATCCAGGTAGAGTTATGATTATACAAAGATTAAGTAGAAGTTGGTTAATAATAAATGAATCTTGTCGAGTTGTTTCGCGGCAGACGACACAACTCGGTATTATTCTAATCAGGAATATAACAGGCAACTGGATTAGCATACTGAATTACAAGTTGCTTTAAGAAAGAAATAAAGTTCTAAGTTAATTAAAGGTTTAATTAAGACAAGGAATGAGGGTTTCAAATGAACTTGGTGCCATCATTCTAGACAAGAATCACGGTCACAATAGTTACACGCTATAATACCTCAATTCTCTCATCATTATTATTTTCAAATAACGCTAAATATTTTAAATATCAGCTTTAAATTATAGAGGTGAATGGAAGGGAATTAATTGTTTAGTACCTTTTAAAGTAATAAACTAAAGAAACCTCAACTTTATTGTTACCTCTCTAAGCCAGGACCTTAAAACTAATAATTAATAATCTTATTCATATTTTTTTCAAAATTTTAGTTATCATATTCTAGCGACTGCGGTACTATTTACTGGTCACAGCTCTAAACGTTAACAACTTACACGAAGGTGCCTAGCTGACACTACGAGAATTACTATAGCCATCAGGCAAAAGCCATGCATCGATGTAAGTACTATTTTTTGTAAATACTTGAATTATAAAATTGTAATAACCATATCGCATATTGTTATGTTCATCATTGTATGATTTAAACCAATGAAGGCTATAATAGAATCTTCAGATCCAGTAAAAGCTGAAGTTTTACACTAACATATCTCGATGGCGTTCAATAGCCCTGAGAGATTACTAAGCGCAACTTGATAAACTAAAATGTGAATATCCCTTTCAGGAATTAACAGCGTGGATCTGTGCTATTTTTGGAAATGCATATTGGGCCTGTATTTTACTCTGAATTCCTCCTCTTTCCTACAACTTTTATTCCTACCGTAAAAACCTACAGCTAGCTCCTGTAGGACTTGCCATCTCCTTCAAGACGTTAAGAGAGTACCTTACGGGGTGGAGTTTCCTTTCTGTAAGGATCTAGAAACAATTTTTGTGGGACTTGCCATCTCCTTGAAGACGTTAAGAGAGTACCTTACGGGGTGGAGTTTCCTTTCTGTAAGGATCTAGAAACAGTTCTTGTGGGACTTACCATCTCCTTCATGACAGGAAGTTTTCATTCAGCGAGAATGCACGTCCGATACCCGTAAAGCTCATCCTGTTAATTCATCTCCCAACTTCCTAGCCTATGAACATGCTTTCTAGAGGCCTTCTAATATATTATACCATTATAATTGGTAACAAAGCCATTTTAAAAAGCCCCTTGAAAAAATCTTTATTATCTCCGAAAAGCGTAATTAAAAGGTATGTTTTTCACTATGCAATGAGATATTTCTGTATTCTAAAAAAAAAAAAGTTGCACTTTCATAAATCAATTTTTCAATTTAAACTCTAAAAAATGATGTGTTATTCTAGATATAAGAGTTAAATTTAGTAAAGTTAATCCTTATTTTTTAAGAATTTATCTAGCTATGCGTTTTTAATGATAAAGATATTTTTTTTTCATAAATGTAGATATTTAATTACATTAATGAATGATTTTTATTATTCAAATCTTGCTAAAGTCATCATATGTGATTGTCCAGTTGCATAGCATTGTTTGTAAATGTAACTTAGTTCGGTATATAGTAATAATGAATTAATTACCACCATATGAATCAGATGGTTACTTACTTTAAAATAGTTAGCAACTTAATAATATTACGAAATAGATAATTTCTTTAATAAGTTTAATTAAAATTCAGAATTATGAACTATTTATAATTAAAAGATACAACTCGACTGCTGATAATATTGATTCGCAATTACAATACTATTATTATTAATAGAACTTACTTTACATTGCTATCAACTTACAGAAAACTCAACTTGCAGGAAATTATTTACTGCAATAAACGCAGGAAAAATACCAAAGAAGAAATGATATCTCCAGGGAAATGGGAAAAATAATTGGGAAAACCATACTGTTTCCACAAAACAATCACAGAAAAGTCAAACTAAGTGACTCTGTTTCGCTAGTAAACAAGGAACAAGGCTCAGTTCATAAAATATGGACAGTTGCCCTGGCACTGGCAGTTTTGGTTTATGACCCAAGTTTCCTCTATTTCCGTGGCCAGAAATTCTGGATTGACTTCTTGACGAACTATCTTGAACAAAGTTCCTGTACGTGTTTAATAAAAGCTGGGAATGTAATAAGCTACACGACAGAAAGTATAAAAGAATCCGTAAACGTAAAACAGTTAAAATTATATTTTTTATTAAATTTCATTTTCATTTTAGTATGTTTGAAACAATAATTAATTTGATTCGATCAAAGTTAGATAAGCTCTCCATGTATTGGTATTAAAAATGAAATAAAAAAACTGATTATTACAGAATTTGTGGGTTTTATATACAGATTGAGTTTTTATTGCACGATTTTGCACATTTAGGCTTTTCTACCGAAAGATTTTCATTTTTAACAGCACAAAAATCTGGTATCTATCCATAAGAATGATGCTAAGGCTGTGCAAGAAACGAGAATGGTATAATCGTTCCGACAAGTATCAAGGATAAAAAAAATAGTTTGTTTTACTAATTTGCATACGGATCAAAACATAAACACAAAATTAAAATATATAAAAACAGGAAGAGTACTTTAAAAACAATTATGAATTTTAATAAACTTGGGAATTTGCGATGTGTAATGTTTTCACTTACTCTAGCTGAAATGCAGAGTTTGCTGTATTCCCCAAAAGTGAAGGAGGAAATGTACAAGATGGAACACAAGGAAGTAATTAGGACTGGTAAACTTAACTTTAGCGCCGGTCAATTTTGGACGGCGACAAATTGCTTTTGGGTTGCCAAGCTCAATAGTTTTTGCTAGTCCAAAAACTAAATATTAAGATGACTAATGCCTTCGAGCCTCTGTTTGACTAACGAGTCTTAACTTACCAAGGAACACCGAAACTTAATCGAAAGAGAACTTACAAGGATTAGGAATAATATTGTGTATAAAATTTTCTTAACAAAAACTTGTAGAATATTATAATTACTGTATATTTTTTATTTTAAAATTATCACATGAACAGCAGTTTTTTATAACACTTTTAGAAATAGTAAAAATGCTCAAATAAATATTTGGCTTTTACGGGATTTATTGCAGACCTTATATAAAATAAGATGGAAGAGAATTGAACTATGTAACATTGAATCCAGTAATGGAGTAAACTATCGAGTGTCAAACATTGTTTTAACATTGACTGGCTTGAAAGGCTTAATTAGAAATGCACACTCTTAAGCTATTTTTTTACACAATAACCATTCAAAGTGAGACATTTATCGTACCGTGGGACATGTATTTCAATACCCTCTCCGTAGAAATCTACCTGCGATTTCAACCACTGGTTTACAATGACATGCAGTTTGGCGTCAGTGTCAAAGCCTTGTTTACCGAGCCGTTTTTTTATCGCTGAGAAGAGGTGGTAACGCTCGGCGCCAAATCCGGGCTGTATGGTAGATGGTCAAACACTTCCCATCCAAAACCATCCAAGAGTGCTCGGGTACGATTGGCCAAGTGTGGACGGACGTTGTCGTGAAAAAAACAACACCTTGGTGCTAAGTTTTCCCCGACGCTTATTTTTTATGACGCGCCGTTACTTTCTTAGTGTTTCACAATACCTTTCTGAGTTTATTGTTGCTCCATGTTCCATAAAATCAACGAGAAGCACTCCCTTGACGTCCCAAATGTCCCAAAAATCCCTTGACAGTAACCATTGTCTCGCTGACAGCGTTTGAAAACACTTTCGTGGTTTCTTGAGACAATGTGTGTGCGCCCATTCCACCGGCTGCTGTTTTGTTTTACAGTTGACATGCTTCACCCAAGTCTCGTCCCCAGGTTACAATACGATCCAGAACTGCATTACGATCTGTGATGTATTCTTGGAGAACGGTCAGTCTCTGTTTTTCATGGTTTTCCGTTAGGGTTTCGGAAACCACCGAGCACAAAATTTGTGGTAACCAAGCTTCTCTACAACAATTTGATGCACTAAACTCCCTGAAATTTGGGAAAATGTTCCGACAGTTCTGTAATCGTGAAACGATTTTCACGAATTATCAAAATTTCACGAATTTTGTCATTGATTTGCATTGCCAGGCTATCAGTCAAAAGGCCTACCACTTCGGTCCTCGTCGTGAATACTGGTCCGGCCATTTTTAAAATCAATGCAGCATTGCCTCACTCGGCTTTTACTTATAAAACATCACATAGCTGACGATAAATTTAAATTGGCCAGCTGTTTCGAGCCAATAAAAGCCGAATCACATACCGCAATTCACAAGTGGTGGGATTTTCTATTGCAGGAAACATTTTGACGACTCAAAGAGAGCAAAATGAGGAACGCACAGTTCTCACGCTACAACAAAAATCAAGATCAACAACACCAAGATGGCGGCACTACCCTCCCCCCCCCCCATTGCCACGATAGACCAAAACGTCTGTTGTTTTTTGGACAGCCCTCACATTGTCCTTTGACTATTTTGCAAAATGTTAAGGGACTAGTTCTGTTAAGAATTTGAATAAAATATTCGTTATCTCCTCTACTTTGGGAATTTAACTTTGCTATCCAGCAAAGGCTTATTTATTTATTTATTTTCTCCTTTCCCTGATTTGATGGCAATACAGGTGTGCTGCAGCAGTTCAATGTTACACATGTATCCATAGCATTGAACTACTGCTAATAAAACAATTATTAAGTTTTGCAATAAATTTACAATTTCGGCTTGAAGGTGGAGTGTGCCTTTCCCGTCCACATGCAACCCAGGAGCTAGTTTTCTTGTTCGACGAAGATTGTGATGAAGTGGGCTGGCCCAATAATTGTTTACCACCCGTATTAGCAAGCTAGAACCCTAGTGAATTCCATTCGTTGATTGGGATTCTTATTTTAGATTTTGATAAAATATTACTATAAGTCAATGTTGAACCGATGTTGTACCGAAGATCTGCATCATAATAATGGTCTACCTCGTCCAAAGCAATGGGTCGTGGGATTCAGAATAGCACTAATTAAAATCATTAGTGAATTGCGCACTCAATTTTCATCTTTTCCAAAAATAACTTCTTATATACGATTTTTGAAGGAAGAGTCCCTTTTTTCAGGCGAAGTTCTAGACAAATTAACAAGGTAACATTTAAAATAGAATTTTACTTAGAGGGTGCCTGTGCACCTAACATAGTTGTAGGAATTACTGATATTTATTAATGAATTAATAACCAAAATTTTGTTAAATATTGGGTCTGGCATGTATAAAATACAGAGTTAATAGAAAGTAACTTAAGTAACATCGTATATATTATATCTGCTGGAGATATAACAACTTTTGAGTTTATCTTTTAAATTTATTTATTGATATTTACAACTGTATTTACATGAAAATACATCTAGTAAATTTGATGTAAATTCATAATGGAGTGATGAAGGCATGTGGAGAAAATGCTCATTGGTAGCACTCTAATAATATTTCTAAATTAGAAGGACTCGAGGGTGTCTTCTTTCCAGACGCTTCAGAGGATTGTCAGGAATGACAGGGGAAGCAAGGTTAGAAACTAGTGGTTGGTTAGGAAGTTTATAATGAAAGGATTGATATCTGGTTAGCGCTTGATTGGTTACAGATAGAACATTAATGTCTGTATGTACGATGTTTACTTGTGAACAATAAGGCGTATTGAGGATTTTACGAAGGATTTTGGATAGGAAGATTGGATACGAGAGGAGTTCAAAGTTTAAGTGGAGCCCCAAAGCTTAACTCCTTTTTTGATTTGCATTATTATAGTCATGTAGATGAGTCTTTTTTAATGGATGGGAAGTTTAGACCCTTTGTCTAGTAAGTGATGCAGAAGTCGAAATCGAAGTGCAATTTCTTTAGGATTTATTTTAATTCTAAAATTTCGACACTTTCAGGGTTGTGATTAGGAATGCAATTGAAGGGTTATTATTATCTGCGTGAAAACATGTGTCATCGGAATACGTAATGAGGGAATTTAAGATGATTTTTGAAGTGTCAATACTAAAATGAAGAGATTAGTAGGTATCTTTTGAAAGATATTTTTTCAAATGTGTACGTTAATCTCAAATGATTGCAGATACTATCAATATTTGTTATGTGACCGACATGTTACTTCATTCATTGTCAATCATCGTTTGGATTCGAGTGATACCAATTCGTAAATTTCGAAAGTTAAACGCACGATTGTCTCATGAAACATTATACAGCATTTAAAGCTATTGTTGGACAATATTTACTATTCAGGAGAAGAAAAATACAATAAATTGCCAACTTGAAGCCACCAGGATTTAGAATAAAGTAGAGTTATAGATTTTTTTTTCTCTAGTAATAGGTCATTAAGTAGATTTATAAAATCATTCTTTCTAAATAGTGCTAAATTTAAACCATTATAGTTATACTGAAATTTTTATTTATAAAATTTTAATGCAAAACAGACTGAAAAATGAAAATTCAGCTTGAAATAATAACATTCCTCAAACATATATTCTATGTTTATTTTAAAACTTTCTGAATAGTGCTAGTTAGACTAATGCATAATTGTATATATTGAAAAACTAAATGGGATTTCACTCACTAAGATGAACAAGGGAACGCAATGCGGTAGACTTTACGACGGTTGATCTTGCCCTATGCTGATTGCGCTACTGCCAATTGACTCGGGGTACTGGGAACATAATAGCCAACTAGCCAGCTACCGTTGCAACGGAATGACTAGTTTATGGCTGCAATAATTGGTAATAAAACTTGTTTATGGGGTCACGCTGATTCCTCACGTTGAGGTCTATTAGCTATTAACTTTCGAAGTAGCTGTTAACCGTGCTCTGCCAATCTAACTAGGCTTATTTCATTTATTTAATTCAAAAAGCAATAATTTAAAAACAAATCTTATCAAACTAAATAACTTGTCAAGATTGATATTCTTTACTACTCATTCTAAAATTTTGTCTTGAACAACAAGAAATAAATTTATTATGGTAAATATCATGAAGGCTTAAAGTTCTCCAAGAAGCATTCACATCACGTTCCCTTCGCCCGAAAATTTAATCATATTTTTCTTTTACAGCCCTTTTGTAACTCTATCTCATAATCCTCTTCAAGCTGCAAACCCCTGTCTTCAGGATATTGTTACGTTGCGAAAACATAAACTTATTTCCAGGAATACATTAAAATGCAGACTGGCTATATTTTCTAACTCAATCGATACTATAGGCGAGCAGCCCTCGGAGCATAACTGTATATTTACTACTAAAAAAATTCTTCAAAAGTAATTATATGATTAAAAATATATTTAAAAAAAGTTAACTTATTTAAAATAAAATATAACAAATTTATAAAAGAAAATAAGCTTAAT
>NW_027108444.1:306901-314729 GCF_000696795.3 Halyomorpha halys
TTTATTTTTTTTTATTTTTTTTTTTTACTTTTATCATACCATAGGCGTTGATGACCAGAGGGTTTTACGCCTTTAAGCAAAAAATCAACATCAACAGAAAATAAGCTTAATATCTAAACATTCTGAATAAAAGCTATTATTAATATAAATTACAACCGACCTAATAAAGAGTTGATTTTTTTAGAATACCTGATTAATTGTTCTAAAATTAATTTTAATAAGCATTTTTTTCTGTTTAATGTCATCACTCACAAAAACCATGAATTTAATTTATTTGCATAGTTGCATATTGCAAAATGTTAGATGTGTATATTTTCCTTCACTAGTATTTTATTCTAAGATCATATTTTTATATTTCAAAAACTATTACAATATATACAATAAATAATCTAAAATATATACACATGTATAAAAAATGCCCTTCCTTTGCCATATGGTATTAGTCCCTAGGAGGGGGGGAGGGGAGGGTACACAACGGGGAGGGACCGCTCCAGTAGGCCTACACCATGGCCAGAGCCTTCTCCATATACATATATATATATATATATATTTTTGTTATAGTTATATATAGTTTATGAATATTCCATATATTACACTGTGTTGGTCTCTGGCTAATTCGGGTTCGTCTATCCTCTTCTTCTTAAGCATTCATCTTGTCTCGCGCGCAGTCCTCGAACGAGCGGTCAGTCAGTAACTTTTCCTTCTTTCCAACTTCTCTTGCTAATTGAACCTACAGGATCTTTAAAAGGAACATAATACGTGTCTGTACCTGGTCTGTGTCCATTAGCTATAAGAATATAGGAAATTCCCGGCATACTGCTCCAGCCTCCATTTTGTAAGCTGTCAGTGTTTGGATAAAAAACAAAAAAGAAGTAATGATACTTCTATTTGTCTGAGGGTAGAGTTCAGTAACTCAAGGTATGCTTATTAGATTATATTGATCTGCACTACTAAAAACCTACTGTGCTCAAATCATATTTTAGTCTTTAAAATATTTCTCAAGATGGAAAAAATAAACAGTATCATCATGGTCCGGATTATTAAATGAAAAAGGAATAGAACTAGAGAACCGTTGCATATTTTTTTCTGAGTGGTTCATTGGATTCCACAGCAATGTATAGTTTTCACAAGCAGTTGAAAGTTTGGTACAAAGAAAAACTATTCCTCACACAGGGTAACAATTGTAGGGAATAACAAAATAGTGCAAGATCAGCAACATCCAATATACAAACAATATTACTTTTAAATCACTCTGTCTCTCTACGTCTCATGGGCTAAACTTCACATAACACAATTCAATTTTTCATCAGAACTTATCCATCCACCATAATCCTCCGCCCATACAGCTCCACCCGTTTCCTATAATCCTCTTCGAAATGAAAACGATCGATTGGTCTCGGCATCAAGTTAGAAAAAAAAAGTATTGAGGTTACTTGAATTTTCCCACGGACTCCAGTCTTCGCCATGAATTTTTAAGTAAATATTTGTTTATTTCTGGACGGAAAAATACATTTCATTATATTTTAAGGTATTGTAGGTGTATTTCCATGATCGAACTTCAGCAAAATGAAATTCATGCCTTGATAGATGAAGATCCTTTGAACGATAAAAAAATCAGGACAGGAAATCAATCACATTATAACACTATATTTACAAGGCCATATTGATAATATTGGTTCATTACTCCACCGAGAATGTGGTACCTCTAACAGTTCATGTTTTCCTCGTCCTCCTTTATTACCATATTTACCTTACTAATGGTATGGGTTTATTTTTATCTCGTCACCTTCGCTAAAATATGGTAAGGATATATATATTTGGGGTCGAGTTATGTTGGAGTTCAATGTAAAAAAAAAAGTTTGTTCAATCACTTTTCTCGGAGCTTTTAAGTCACCTCACAGATTATTCTTGTTTCTACTACTTGGTAGGAGTCTAAGCACAATTTATAATATAGAAAAAATTAAAATCTATACCTGTACAACTCAAAAAGATTCGTGGGTTCAGTACTTTATAAGTACCGTTTCCTGAACAACGGTTGTGAAAGGAGGTTATTTGTTCATGATCACGCTCAATCGCCATATTTTTCCTCCGTTAAGGGTACCCAATTAATGAGATTGACCTGGAATGGAAGCTGGGCGGACACCAGACGACTTGACGAACACACAGGGTTGACTCATGGCTACAGTAATAGAATAAATAATTGTCAGCCACAGCCGGATCCGAACCCTGGTCCTTGGAAGTTAAAGCAAATTGCAGTGGCACTCACTGAGCCACAGAAATTTATATTAATAAGGAAAGTAAAATCATTCACTTATCACACTTTTTGGAAGAGAAGATTAACCAAAATTGGTTACTTCAGTGGAATCAACGATGGTTCCTACCTTCATAGAAAATTATGTATTTAAAGTAAGAGTTGAGAAGGATAACTAAGGTCGTATGGATTCAAAATCGAAGAACATCAGATAAATGGAACTTTGAATTAAAAATTTAGTGTAGAAAACTATTTAGGTAAGATTGAGTAGATACAAAAAAGTACGTCCTCTACGTAATTTCAAACCTTCAACATAACATTCTTATATTAGCATTTTGGTTTTGTATAATTTAATTTATATACATTACAAGTTGTCAATTAAAGAATAAATCAATAAATCAATAAACCAAAAACAAATAAATAAATTAAACTGATAATATATAAAATAAATAACAAAAAAAAATACAAAACGATACAACTAATATTTAGTAGAAATCAATAAACTGAAGTTCTGAAGAACTTCAGATCACAAAAAAAAGTTTTTGAAATTATTTTAAAAATATATTCCGCAAATACCAATTAGCGTAATCAATGTAGCACCTAATTTAAGCAACCTGGTATCTTTATTATAAATACATATTAAATTTTATAATTAATTTCTTCTAAATCGTTTTATTTTTTCTCCCTCACATTTCTTATCTCAATTTTATTTTAGAAATTGGGACTCAGCTAATATTCGGGGTCGAGCTATAATCACAGATATAAAGTATTTATTTTTCAATACTCAAAATGGGTAGACAAGTCATAATGATGCCATTTGCCATTATAGTTATTATTAATTCGTTAAGCTACAATATTCGTTAGTTATACAATAAAACGATGACGCATTTTATGTAAATAAAACAATCGGACGATTCCAAAACAAATCATTAAACCTCTAGAATAGAGATAAATAACTAACGAGATGGAAAAAATTATACACTGAAAGTCCATTATAATTTTTTTTATTGATTTTTAAAACTCAATTAAAAATATATACAAGTAAATTTGATGTTAGTTTTAATATGGCATGATACAGACACAATGAGAATTTACCCTTTGGTAGAACTCCGATAAATTTTCTACAGGAGATCTCGAGGCCGTCTTCTTTTCAGATGGCTAGGAGGATTATCAGGTAATGTAGGAGAAGCCAGCTTAGAAAAAAGTAGATATGGGTGGTAGGGAAGTTTATCATGGAAGGATTGGTATCTGCTTCTGGCCAAATTGGCAACATATGAAACATGCAGGTGCTGATGGATGACTTGATTTGTGACAAAGTAAGGAGCATTAATGATTTTACAAAGGATTCAATAATAATATGTCATTTTTGTCACTTCTTAGTATGAGTACCACTCATTATGAGTACCACTCATAATTTTCCAGTTATTAATATTTTATTTATGTTATTAGTACGGTATTAAATTGTTGTCTTAGTAGTAAAATCAATTTCCGCTCAGAGATAGGAAACGGGTGCACTGAATTTTCATTCTGGAGCAATTTTTCACCATCCCTATTTATATTCAGATTTTTTTTCATATTGAGGCAGTAATTTCTGCAAAGGCGGACCCGAGGCCCAGCATATAGACAGCTCTGACTGACAGATTGCCAGATTAAAGTTAAATTCTCTCAGGCAGCCTCCTGTCAAAACCGTATTGGGCCTGCAATGGTGCAGGCCGGAAATAAATTTCGGTCCTCTGTATTGCAAATAAAAGTCAACAATATATTTTTTTTTGTCACTGAATCAAGGATTAATTTTAACTGGATTAATTAATACTTTATTTTACACTTTTTCAACACTTCGTTTTATTTATTACTGTTTCATATATTAAAAATAAATCATTAATACAGAACCCAATATACCTAAAAAATTGACCTAGTAATCAATGTGTATCTGTATATACCATCTGATTAATAAAAATTACATTAAATGATATTTGAATCATATATATTTATTTACTAGATTTTACATAATCTAATTACGTAGCTGTCTCACTATGAATAAAGTTAACACAACCTCTAGCACTCGCTCTATAGGCTATAACACCTTTTTTATCATATGAGCTTTTTTTCAAAATCATTATTATAATTTTGTTTCGGGGGCTTTAATAACAATGTTCCTCCTACACCCCGGCCTCATAACCAAAAACTCGTAGGTCGTTTTTGGTTATGAGGCCGACCCGTGGCTAAAGTGGCTATTAAGGTGGCAGGGTACAGGACTGGCTAATCATAAAGGCTAGCTGCTACTGAATCTATTTCTTGCTGCGGTTCATTTCGCTCCTTGGTTGGTCAGAGGGGCTAAAATGAAGGGTTCGTCTGATGGCTAAACCAGTGACAACTAAACAGAACTCATTATTAAAAAAAATACAACAACAATTAATAATAACAAGTATCATTATTATATAAGGTGAAACGTTCCAAAACCAGCCAAACCAATTTTCAAATCTAAAATTTAATTTTAATTGAAATTTTGTATATCAGATTATCACGAGGTTTTTTCATGTTATATAACTGATTTTGAAAAAAACAAAACATTTTACTTTGCAAATTAAATAAATAAAAATATTATAAAATTTCAAATGACTGGTTTTTAACTGCAACGCAGAAACAATTTTTTTAGATAATATTAAATAGAAAAAGTAATGGTTCAATAAAAATATATTTAGAGATATCCACAATTTCTATGTTTTAGGCTGGCGGCGAACCTCATTTCCACTCAAATTGGACATAAAACGAGCGTGTGTCTGAAATATTCGATAGGATTTTTTGAATGTTGTGTAAAACCTGTAATTCCAACGGTATTAAAGTCCAAATAAGACTATTCTAATTCGTTCGTTTTAACTGATCATGAGTCTCCCAATGTTATAAAGTGGAACAATGGAGTGCATCATTTGTTCACGATCTTTGTTCTGAAACAAGATATTTTCTATGAAAAAGCTATTTGTAATTATTTTATTTATGTCGTTTACTTTATTTCTTGCTTTGGCTTGTAATAACGTCATCTTGTGCTGTAAGAACTGTTCTATGTTTTATTAAATTAAAGGAAAATATTTTCTTTCGCAATGTCTTATGCTTGGTCTAAAAATCGAATTTTCATTTCTCAAAGATACTAAACTAATGTTTGTTCAAAAGATAGAAAATAATCCGTGTCAATACGGATAAGAAATGTGTATTAAAATTATTAGAAAATTTTCAGTGGTGAAAATATTAATGTTTTGAACATATTTTGTCTTGATTTTACTGTTCAACTTGCATTCCTTGTTGGTTAAATTAATTGAGATACATTCCTTAAGATATGAAATAGGTTTAAAGAATATAAAATCATGATCATTTCTCTTATTGAAATGTAAATTTCATTTATATAATAATGGAAGGGTCAGATTAAACAAAATATTGTATGTGCTATCGAATAATCTATTCACTAATGAATGATGTTTATTCATTAAATTTCTGAATAACTATGAACGTAGTAGTAAACATAATTTGGATTAACTGGTACGAAAAACGAAATTATTTAATAACATATTGAAGAAAAATATAATTTAGACAATTTTGAATAAATTAGTTTCAAGAAGAAAACATTGGGTTCCCTTAAGTAGGAAAAAAATTAGCGGTCAAACGTGATTCTCACGAAATCACCTTCTTGCACAACCGTTGGTCTAGAAACGGTACTTATTAACAAAGTACTGTATCCCTGACCCTTCATGGGTCGCATTGTTTCAGATTTATTTATAGCACATAAGTAAGTCAAATTATTTTTTTTAAAGTTCACAAAAATTGTTTCAGTTGGTACATGAGTTATCTAGGACCTAAATGGCTTAAAATTATTTATATATTTTATAATACTACTTCTTTTAAGGAAAATTTATTGCCATTCATTCTTCTTTCCTATTATTGGATCTCAGGCATCATATTAGCAATTTTATAGCGCTTTATCGATAATAAAGGTTACTGAATCATTCTCCACAATTGATTCTTTCCCCTTTGCAAACTATTAAATGTGAGAGATGCAGTCACTGATGGTAGAAATATCGATCCTCACCCTTTTTATTACAAACTATTTCATTTTATTACTTTTTTAAGGCTCCATTATATGACCTTGAATACGGGCATTTCCACAATAATTATTTTCTTTACTTATTTCATTACAAGACCTTTAAGTTCAGTTTAATGTAGACGCTTAGATATAAAGTCTAATAATTACCCGAAGGTTCACAGTGTGTGGACGTACTCTTATTAACCTTAAAATACCTTCGGGTAAAACAAAGATTTATAACTTGTGTATCTTCTGTTATTGATTATTGTAAATGTAAATATTTTCTACAGGAGGGTACAAAAAAAAAAACCTAAACCCCTATTTGACGACGGTCTTGTAACACCTTTGGAATATTTATTTAAAACAGGAAGAAGATGCTTAGGTTAAGAAATTAGTTAAATCGAGCAACATTGAAAAATTAGTTAAAATATCGTGCCATATCGTACATCGACCAAAATACTTGCAATAACTGTCGTTTAAAAGGTAGGTTAGATATCCAAGTATGGCTACTCAACGTCTCCCAAGTCCTCCAATTTTAATTTCATCAAAAAATTCTTTGTATCGAGATTATATTTAAAACTTTTGAAACAATTAATATAAATAACAAACACGTTGTTGAAGTTAAGTTATTAAATAAGAAGTTACAAGTTGTAATGGATAAAGTCATTCCCACGTTCTAACTTAGGAAGTCAATAATGAGTTTCTAAACATAAAAGAACCTCGTTTCCTCGCTTCGTTTGTAGTTTCAACACATTACAACGATAGAAACATTTCCAATAATCGTTTTTATTAATGAAGCTATAAAAGAATTTTTTTTCCCAATTGTGTATTTTCATTTTCCTTCATCCTTGAAAAATCTAATACTGTTTTCAAAGCGGGACTTGAATCACAATAAATTCTTTTTAAACCTTAACTCGAAGGTTTCCATATTGATAATTAGGAACGTATTACTGAGATTTAATAAAATATTTGTTATAACTGATAACTATTTAACATACTTTTAATTATTAATATCCTTAATTTATTACCACATATTTATGATTATACGGATATTGATATTAATTTATTAATTATATTATTTAATTAGGTGACTATAATTATTGATTATACTATTACAATTTCAGATAACCTTTTGGAGCAGTTTTAAATAATAATTAAACATTTTGCCGTCATAGAAGCCTACAAATTCTTTAACTATGGTAAATATAACCATCAGAATGATAACTTCTGTATAGTCTCAAATTTCTTAAAGCTAACTTTAAAAAAACCGTTTTATGAGATTACTTTCCACATTGAATGTTACAGTGGGGCATGTACCGTTACTTGTGGAGAAGGGAGATTAGTACAACTTTGGACAGCCACCTAAAGTTAGTCGCCCTGTTCTAAACAGAGTGGGTGTGACGAGTTTCGTTCCTCTGAATCGCCAAAAAGTAAATATTAACTAAACTAAATATGCGTTGAACCCAAACTTTTCAGAACTGGAAACACTTTAGGATTTATATATA
>NW_027108444.1:314834-320538 GCF_000696795.3 Halyomorpha halys
CTTTTTAACCAAAACATTTTTAATTAACTTAAATAAATTAATTGAACTATATTAATTAACTCTTCAGTGCATTTTAACATCTGCAATAGATCTATCCTTTTTAAAGAAGTACATCCTCTGTTTGTAAATATTTTTGAAAATACATGGATCAAAGATCGACAAAAGTTTCCTTTTTTACTTTCCAATGAAAATTTGATCATCTGAAAATATAATATTTGTTTACAAGAGCATTTAACTACATATTTAATAAAATTTAGGGCAACTGAGCCAGTAATTGATATCACATTATAAACAAAATAAAATTCTATAAGAGTATAAATAATAAAAAAATACAATAAATAAATAGTAAATTTGGTGACAACTTAGGATAATTGTGAAAAATGTTTATTACCATTTTTATTATTTATTACTGTTTATGTTTTTTCTTGCTTTGAAGCTTGTTTATGAAGTACATCTAATCTGATCAGTTATATTGTAACTCTTTTACTAATTTTTTTTCTTATACTGTATCTCTGTAGTATACAAATGTCCATTTTTGACGTGACAACGTCTTATAAATCATTTTGCGGGATGCCATGTTAGAAAAAGTGTCCCGTAACGGAAATTGACTTCGTTTAACATATGGATATTATATCATATGTATAAAAATTAATTAATGTATAACCAAGCAAAAATAAATATCTGAATTCAATATGTGAACTGGTTTATTATTTCAAATATATAACATTGGATTGATTTTAATTTATATTTATGTAATATTAGCATAGAGTATACGTTG
Organism: Halyomorpha halys; assembly: GCF_000696795.3. Classification (NCBI taxonomy): domain Eukaryota; kingdom Metazoa; phylum Arthropoda; class Insecta; order Hemiptera; family Pentatomidae; genus Halyomorpha; species Halyomorpha halys. The sequence goes on from NW_027108444.1 coordinate 315,613, forward strand.
TCACGGAAATATGTCGCCTCCTACTGTCCTACACGGGCACGGTTTTTTTTTTTATTAAAACATAATACATGCATGACATTAATATTATTGGATTTAACTTTGGAATGGACTTGATTGACAATAAAATAAAGATATATTAAAAAAAAATGGTAAACGATAATTAAACGGAACTACAATTGCACCATGATGAAAAATATTAATATAGTTTGATAATTGTCTTGCAGTTTGAATAATATCGAATATACCTAGCCTTGTTACACTGTAGAACATTTTGAAAGAGAGGAACAAATACAAGTAATGAACAAAGGAATAAGTAGAATAACACCAAAGCGGGTCTGATAAAGGACAAAGGTCTTCGATTACGGCAGACTGGAACGTCAGAGAAAGGAAAATCAGCGTCAGTAAAATCAAATTACGCTCAGCACAGAGGGACCCGAACGAAAAAAGAAACCCTCAGTTTTTTTTACTACTTTTAATATTGAATAATTAGAATTAAATTTCAGCTATAGTTGAAATTCTGGACAGATGACTGGTAATTTAATTCGAAACTTATTTCTTCATCCTTCAGTTCGAATTTTCTATTTTAAGCTATACATGTGGAAAATTGAGGTGTTGTCAAAAACTGATTTGTAGGACCTGAATAGTAAAACTGTTACGGATTGTTGCTCAATGATTTATTAATAAATTCACTAAAGTACAAAAAATTCGGGATAGTAAAAAATCGAACAATTGAAAAATGGTAATGTTGCGGAACTGTGACATAGTAATCTGGGTATTTGGTGCCAAATCCAAGAAGAAAAAAACCGAACCAGTATTCCTGGAAGCAAGACAAGGTCAGCCGATAGATTGATATTTTTTATTTCATTTTGTTGATTCTAAGTATCTTGAAACGTAGAACCTTGAATTTTATGAGGTAATATATTGTTTTAATATTCGATGACAAAGTTCCATTATTGAAAATATGAACAAAACTTTAAGTTTACGTATAATTACTAAAAATCATTAAGTGCTCCAGATTAAATTTACTTAATCGAAATAAGCATTTATTTATATGTGAATTAATTGGTGTATGTGTACATAACTGGTCATGGCTGGGGATGTTAATGCGATCCTATTTATATCCAATTTGCATAGAAATGGGGACGAAATGAGAGGATTAGAAGTGTAAGTCAGGGCTAGGTAATCTTTATTGTGGAAATGTGAATATTTAGTATATGTACACTAATGATATATGTATTTAATACACATAATATTTAATTACAAACAGTCGGTGAAAAGTCAAAGCTGTGTATCTATAAACATTGCTATGACTTATTTTTTACGATCTCTTGTCTTACGTTGTTGGGGCAGCCGTTACCTACTCCTTGAATACAACTCTATCCGTGGTCAACTTGACTCCATGTAGAAGAAATTCCTCTCTTTCTTCCAGATCCGATATGAGGTCCTCCCACTTATTCCTCGGCCGTTTTCTCTAGTCTTTACTTCTTATATATTGTAGCCAACTGATCGGCATTCTTTACACATAGTCGAACTTTATTAATTCTTTTCTATGAACATTGTCCATTAACGACTCCAGCTCTTTCACTTATCTTAATTTTCTATGTCTCATTTATTCTTCTTTATTATTTTTATTTTATACTTCATTTATTATTCAGTCATGTCTAGCCATACTAACAGAATTCCTGTCCTACACTATCATGCCTGAGGCTTGTAAATGACTTTTGAATTCAAGGGATACAAACTTGTTAGTATAAATTCATCTTTGATTTCATTTCCACCTCTATTTTCTGATTATTACGTTACTTAGTTAGTGGTACACATTCGTAGTTTCTGCTATGCATCAGCCATCCTTAATATCAGTCACAAAATGCAAAATGATCAATTGACTTATATCGAATTTAGAAATCAGCAGCTACCTTAGACAATATCTGAAACTCTTATTTAACCGAGGTATACAAATTCATCCACATAATATATCCTAAAATCTTTCTCTTTTTCCAATACATCAGGGTCCATTTCAGGTTATTTAATTAAACCCCAAAAAATGTAACTATAATGTATTTCGATATTTAAGTATTTTCTGTCATTTAACAAAGTTTGTTATTTAATGCTATGTTTTCTTTTATTTATTTAAGTGTTTCGACCGCTTGGGTCATTTACGCTGGATTTACAAAATAGATTACAATTGGCATGTTCATACAGTTGAAATTACAAAGTGAGAAATTTACAATTGCATGTTAACAATTACAATTTACATTTTATAAAGTTACTATTAGAATTGACGTAGTGAGTAAATTACTGTTGTGGGGTCTTCTCTGATCATTTCCTGTACACATGAAGAGAATCGGTGTGATTCCTGAGCATTCAGTAAGAATGTGCCTAACAGTGAGATTGTTTCAGCAGTAGCGACACATCGGTGCATTTTCTTTTTTTCATGAGATGGCCGTGGGTGAGTCGAGTATGGCCTATCCGAAGACGGGTTTATATACCCCATCTCGCTGTAGCAGATTCATGTTTTTGGTAGGACGTTTCACTGTCTGTTGGACCATTCTTAAATTGTTGTCTCTGGTGATGAACCATTCGTCTTGCCATCAATTTCCTTTTATTTTCATGTAGATGATGTTACGACTTGGCCTGTATTTATAGCTATCTAGTCTAGACTAGACTAGCTAGTCTGCCTTTTCTTTCTCGGTATCCCACAATGACCTGGCAGCTATAAAAACAAGACCCTAGTCGGTCTTGGTAATAATATTAATCGGTGTGTAGAAGAGAAAAAAAAAGAAGATTTGATTAAATTTTATGGTAGAGCTTGGAATGATGTAGAAACTTAAAAAGTCTATCTATGGTATGTTTGTTATCCTGCAAGATGTAATGAAGATCATCAGGTATATTATATAAAGATTTGAGAAAACTCTGGTCTTCCAAAGCGAATAAAGCTTTTGCCTTTTTAATGCTATGTTTAAATATAATGTAATCCCTTAATAGTGAAGGCTTGAAGTTAATTTTGTATTGATCGAAAAAAATAAAAGATCATGATTTAAATTAAATTTAATTCTTTTGGTTGTTTTCTCTTTCCAGCAAATGGAAGAAACATCTTTCCAAGATTTATGAGGGAATCTTACAACATATTGTCCATTAGATTTCTTAATTCGCAGCGAGTGCTATCTGCCATCCAGCCACAACAAAGCACTATCAACCTGTCAACAAACTAATTACTATAAATCGCTCTTTAGTCAACAAGATCTGGAAGAAGATAAGGGAGGCCATCGCTATCTTCTTGGACCAGCTCCAGCGCCCTATCGACCTCGGCCTCCTGTTCACTCATTTGCATGTCTTCGTACTTCCAGTTACCATCCTATCTCTGTCTAGTTTCCTAACAAAGTTTCCTGGCATCGCTCGAATCCAACTAAATTAAGTGTAATCATTTGGTGGGCATTCTCGTTTATTTCGACCTCTCAGCAGATCCAAAGAATTGTTCAACTAAATGATCCAAAAAATTAAAAATTGCTATATCTAGTGTTTATAAATCCATACAATACCAAATAATTTTGTAAGATTTTCCAAAGAAATAATTGCCTTTTATACTTATCTAAAAGTTGAAAGCTTCGGCATAGAATCCATACACCAACGCAATGGGTTCACTGACAAGTATATAATTTTTTAATACGATCTTAATAGATTTTTCTTCATAATTGGTTTGCTTAAAAATATAAAAGGCTCTTTAAACTCCATCTGTGCCCTTATTCTTTTATATGAATACATTCATTCATACGAGTTAATTCGTTCTTACCTTCATCCAGACAATGAGCCTTTTGCAAACATTCAACATCGCTTCTTCGACCCATCTCATAAAGAATGAAGAAAACAACTTAAAAAATTAGGATTAATATTTGTTGATGATCCATCTCTGGCTTTTAAGAAATTTATTGAAAACAAATTATGAGAACCATGAATACGCTACTCCCCCCTCCCCCCTCGTTATTACAGCTCTTCCACCCTAAGACGTCTGGCAGCCCAGTAAAGCCTGGCAAATATTCATCAATTAACCTAATGAAATAATTGCAGTGAAACTGCTTCCACGGATATCATGTTTAATTATTATTATTTTCCTTATTAATTAACGGTTAAGGTTTCTATGGCTCATAGCGTTATACAACCATGTTATCGATGTTATAAAACTAAATGACATTTTTAAATAATACTGATCATACCCTACTGAAATAGGTATTTTCGATGAAATAACTCTTCAGTTTTCTATAATAGCCATATTTATCGATCAATTTTAATATTCCTTAGCCTTCCGCATACCATGAAGATATTGGTTATTAATTACGAGTAAAATTCAGTGAAGAGTGTAACAGCATTTTTCGCGATTAGCGGTTAGAAACGAAACACTGGTTGCCATTTTATATTAGTATGAAGTCATAACTATCATTATATTTATTTTAAATACCTCCAATAGGTTTTTCAATAGTTTTAGTTTATCAAAATACATCATACAGGCGTGTATGTATGATAGGATACAATCACCTTATATAGCAGACGCAACACAGACAAACGAATACAACAGGAGACATGAACTGGAATCAATTCCACATTTATTAATGAGAACAATTTTCACCACTACACAATAACCACCATGCTCAATGCAGTTACCTTCAATAAAACAACTTATCTTAACAAATGCTCTCTTAAATGTTGCATTAATGAAAGAACAAAACATGTTATTGTTATTTAATTATAATATTTATAATTATTTGTTATAATTTTATAACATTCTATTATTACACACGTTCTGATTTCGTCTTTTTAGATGTTTTTTTTTTCTGATATCTTGTTCGAGGCTGGTCGAATTGTTCAATTATAATACAGTGGAACCTGGCCAAGTGAGACACTGGGGTACTGAGAATCCTCTGCTAGTGAGAA
>NW_027108444.1:322458-339567 GCF_000696795.3 Halyomorpha halys
TTTACGTATTAATCTGTTAATAAATTCGTTTTTAATGCTAACTCTATAATTTTTTTTGTCCTCCTGTATACCTGGGATAGTGAGAAAAATTTGTTAGTCACCTGTGTAACTGAGAAAACTCGGGTAGTGAGAAACCTGGGATACTGAGAAAAATAACTGGTCCCCCTGCGATTCTCACTTAGCCAGGTTCCACTGTAAATGATATCCATATAGTTCCTTCATTTTTTTAAAATTAAGTTTGCTGGATATTAATAATACGCTTGGTCAAACCTGACCATAATTCAAGACAATATTAATTTTACATTAATAATTACATATTTTGTAAGCTATTCTGTTCAGGTCTGATCTAATATCAAATTAACCTATATTTGAGACTTTTTCATCTGAATATAAATTCTTTTAATTGTATATTATATTACATTACAATCACAAACTAATCAATATCATATTTATTAACACGTATAAACATGAATTTCTTTAATTTTGAAATTTTGAGTTAGAGTTTGCCGATTGTTAAGTATTTAAAAATGAATGACATAAAGTATAAACTTATAATGTCGTTTTACAAGATGATCGGTGTCTATAGGTCGATTAAACTACAATGCCTTTCTCTTTATTTTGCAGGTGAAATATGGAGTAGTATACGTGAAGAATGTAAACAAGCTAATTCGTAAGAAATTAGATGACCAGAAAGTTGGGCCGTATGAAATTATTCAAACAATTTTAAAATCAATATACAGGATTGAAATTGGACTAAAAAAAATAAACCAAACCTTTTTCACCTCAACAAACTGAAATAAACCCTCGGACTGGAAGAAGAAGTAGATGTCAATTCAAAATAAAACGTTTTGGTAAATTTTCTTCTTAAAGGATGGATACGAGAGTAGATGTAAAGAAAATTAATTTCTTTAATTTTGAATTTTGAGTTAGCCGATTGTTAAGTATTTAAAAAGGAATGACATAAAGTATAAACTTATAATGTCGTTTTACAAGATGATCAGTGTCTATAGGTTGATTAAACTACAATGCCTTTCTCTTTATTTTGTAGGTGAAATTGAATGTAGAAAACATAGTATACGTGAAGAATGGAAACAAGCTAATTCGTAAGAAATTAGATGACCAGAAAGTTGGGCCGTATGAAATTATTGAAACAATTTTAAAATAAATATACAGGATTAAAATTGGACAAAAAAATAATAAATCAAACCTTTTTCACCTCAACAAGCAGAAACACACCCTCGGACTGGAAGAAGAAGTAGATGTCAATTCACGAGAAAACGTTTTGGTAAATTTTCTTCTCAAAGGATGGATACGAGAGTAGATGTAAAGAAAATTAATTTCTTTAATTTTGAATTTTGAGTTAGCCGATTGTTAAGTATTTAAAAAGGAATGACATAAATATAAACTTACAATGTCGTTTTATTTGATGAACAATATAATTAAAACCATTTAAAGGTCAAACCATAGATATTGACCTTCTAGTATATTTCTCATTCCCATTAACAACGAAATAATTATGGTATTTAATTTGCTAATGTAATAGAACTGATGATTATTCTATGTGTAAGAGTCAGATATGACACAACTGATTAGTATTGTTCATAATTAAAATAAATGGAGAATGGAATACGGTCATAAAAACAATAAAATATCCTGATGTTGAACGCTGCCCTTTTATACTCTTTCGTTTTCGAAGCAATAACCATTTCCATAAATCCGACAGAAATGGGACTTCCACGGTCCATTACCGACTCGGTTTGCTTTAGGCTTGAACTAGAAGCCCTTCGACTAAGTTGGCGTTAAACTGCTTCTAAATGGGAACTAATTTAGCCAGATCGCTAATCGTTCACAGCATGTCAGATTCCATTTTATATTTATGAAAGAAAATATTAACTTAATGGACAAATAAAATGAATGTGTATTTAATTATTTTTACGAATATTAGAAGCGGGATGAGAAAAAACATTTTTATTCTTTCGACACTCCCCTTACATGCATAAGTGATAATTCTACAGCGAATATTTGAATATGATACATTTCGCATAAGATTCCTATTCGAACACAACTCCTGTACATAACATCCATCACATATCTAGTTGCTTGTTAAATCTTTTCGGTGCTAATTGTTATAATTATTTCTTAATTAAGAAAAAAAAACAGAAAAATGTCACAGTTCGGAGTTACAACATTTTTTTTTTATTTTCTTCATTTAAATTTGTTTTTAATTTAATAATATATTATTACTATACTATTCCTTCTACTACTATACACTATGTTAGTTAGATATAATAAGAAAATCTTTATAATATACTGCAATAGATTGCCTTACGGAAAAAATGTTAGAAGTAAAATTTTATGTTTTTTTCTTGAAAAAATCTTTGGCAGTGTACTTGCGCCAGTTTAGTTGTCACAGACAACAGAGAGAGGGGTAGATCATCCACTAAAGTTTATGACAACTAAAAATTGCGTGAACAGATAACTAAAGACAAAATCAAAATTATTATGTACAAATTGAACAAATTAAAAAATTTATAGCCAACATACCTCCCTTCCAAGTAATGTTTTGTTTTTCTACTTAATTATTATCATACATTTTTTTATTTGTTTTAATTAATTCTCAGTAATTATTTTAAAATTCTTTGTTACTAATTATCATTACTACTCGTAATGAGTTTACCTATATATAATTTATAATGGCGGTATATAGTTACTTTGTAAAATATTTCATTGGCTGGTTTATACATAGGTTTTTATATTTAGGTGTTTAGAGCATAGGTTTTCAAGCTAAAATAAAGCACAATATTCACAAAAGTTTTTTTGGCACAATGTGAGTAAATTAAGAAATAACACTTAACAAATCAATCTTTCACGGCATTTAGTGTATGAAAAACTACTTCAGGGAAAATCGAAGATTATTTTCTGAATCGCATTTTTTTTTTTAAGACAATTCACAATTAAATCACTATTCATGTGTTTTACATTGCAACTTTCTGAATCCTGTAATCTCAATTAGTTGCTCAACTTCCCAGTATAGGCGAATTCAGCGTTGGGGTACAATATTCTTTTGTATTGTTTTTGGCTTGTAGTCGATGTCACTATAGAAAAATATTATGAAGAAACAACTTAAATGCACAATATTTTCCTGAAAAAGTTTGGAAGGTATTTTAAGGAAAAAATATCTTCAAAGTAAAGATATATTTGAGCGAATAAAAGGAAGAAATATTTGTGGTTGAGTGGTTTTGTAATCTTCAAATGATCACCATTAAATATTACAAAACCTTCCTTTTGCAAACTTATTTTTGTTTTATAAAACAATGGATTCATTTAATTCAAATTTTGGGTTTATTGATTTCAACCAACTTCAGATTTGTTGTCGTGGACATTACTGAGCTGCTGTTTGTGTAAGTTCATTGTCAAGCTTTCAAACATTAGGAGGTAAAGTATACAGTAGAATAATTTGTATCATATACTTTCTTTCTGAAGTACATTTTTTAGTGTGTAAGAAAAAAACAGATTTAATTCCTTTCCGATTTAATTCCAGTACTAATGAAAGGTAAGGGGTCTCATAAACACCAAATCTTCATTAACTGTAGAAACCTAAGCACATATACACGACGAACCCTTCCCTTAAGAAATATTTGCACAGTTGGACATTTCTGGTAGAGGCTAGAAGGGTCTCTGGTTCCTGAAAACTCTTTAACTTTAAAAGCCTCAACTGGAAAATTGGACTTACAAGTTAAATTACTTTCACGTAAGCCGTTTTCAGATAATTAATTAAACGTACTTACAGAACGTTAATTAATTAAGTTGTTATTTTTTTTTACTATTCGAACTATATAAGACATTTTTGTTGGTAAGAGTTTTATATGTCGGCTTGCTCTAACATGATATATACTACCGCAACCACTATGTTCATCCGTATGTAAAAGCCAAAACATTTTTTTTTTAAATTTCTATTAGCATTCAAATAATCAAAAGTATACAGGAATAGAAAACTGATTGCACGACTATATCGTGTCGGCCTCTACTGTAGTGAATATGATGTTGTTCCCAGTTTGAATCCTTGAAAACAGCATGGCATTGCATGCGAGTCCCGTTGTCATTTCCTCCTTTCAAATTGTTACGATTATTGTTGATAAAGAATCGAAAACTAAAAGTTTATAAATATGAATATTTTATATTTTAACAATATAATATATAAAAGTTAATATAACGAATGTACTTCCTGAACTGCCAGGTCAGTAGTTTGAACTATCTGGATTTTCGATAACATTCACCGCAAACTTTAATTTGTTAAAAAAACAAAAATACAAATAAAATTTGGAACATAATTGATCAGGCATAGCAGTTTTGCCTGAATAATATTTAAGTTATGACATTCACTAGAATTATTTATTCAATAAGATATATCATATTTAATTGAGAAAAAGACACGACTGATATATCAATGAAAAACAAATATTTAATAAAATTAACTATGATTATCATACCAATTTAATAAATAGATTATGAGTTATTAAAATTTCATGATTTTTCATAGATAAAACTTAATCAACCATCAAGTATAGTGGATTATGGGGTTGGAGGACCTTAACTAATAAACTTTTGAATTTATAAGGGAGAAATATGAGTTTCAAATATACGAAGGATTTTCAAATGTTTTATGTCAACCTGTCTCATACCAATTTAATAGATAGATTATGAGTTATTAAAATTGCACGATTTTTTCATAGATAAAACTTAATCATCCATCAAGTATACTGGATTATAGGGGTTGGAGGACCTTAACTAATAAACTTTTGAATTTATAAGGGAGAAATATGGGTTTCAAATATACGAAGGATTTTCAAATGTTTTATGTCAACCTGTCTTTCGTGAGATGCTAAAAACGAATGTCATGGCATATATTGGATTAATTTATGTTACCAAATAATAATAATAAAGCATACGTATGTTGTTAATTTAATTAAATACATTAAATTCATAACCAAGTGTCAATTTCGTTCATTAATTCTATATACATCTTCAAATATAGCAATAGCGAAGCATTGCCGGTCAGGTAGTTTAATAAATAAATATGCAATGGTTTTAAATTTAGTGATACGAGGACAAAAAAAAATATGGCTTTATAGAAAATAATCAAACAGAAATTGATACATACTTTTAACATAGTTTCGAAAAGAGAAACAATATAGATAAATTTATATAATATCTAATAAAAGTGTTGAATTTTTCTTATCTCTAGTTAATGTGTTTTTAAAAGGTTATTCACTTTAAGTTGTTAACAAAAAATGTGAATAAGTTTTCTATTTTTTTTTTGGAAGAGAAGAAAATATAGATAAGTGTAAACATATTTTTAATGTGGAACTAAGACTTTTTTCTTTTTTGTTCTCATATTAATTTTCAATATTGTATTCTAATTTAAAAGAACATTAATTTGGCTTATTTTCACGTAGCTTTTAGAGATTTCGGCTTTAAAAATAGCCAGGGAAAACTAATTATCATCATTTGAAGACAGATTTTCTGAATAATAATAATCCTGAAGGTAGGTGATCACTGATAAAGATAGAAAATTCAGTTGTATGAACAAAATGGAGGAGGGGAAGGGATCGTCATGGAACTCTTTCCTGGATGGAAACTTCTACCGAACTAGGATGCTAGATTCCTAGAAAAGGTGAAAGACTGAATAACTGCGGCACAAGAGTCACTTCATGAAAGCTAGGTGGGGTAAAAGCCCCAAGTGGTCATTAAATCAAAGTTTCACAGTGACAGTGATCATGACGGTAATAATGATAGTTATAGCTATCGCTGTCACTATGATCGTGTGACTTCAGATTAACTGTCATTCTATTAGTATTCGCTTGATAGTTGGTAGAAGTATCAACTATCTCTGCATGGATCACAAGCTCTGAGTGCCTCAAAAATAGGTAACAAAGTTAATATATAGTATGAATAGATTGAAGTGTTTATTATTTGTTCCATAAAACAATAAATAATATGATAGTTCAATGGTAAACGTATATTTAGGTAAACAACAAAAGAATCTTTTGGGCGGGGTTTTTTTTTTGGGGGGGGGACCCTGAATACCTTTAAAGAAAGAAAACCCTTTATATTTTTAAAGATCTGTGTCATTTACTATATTTTATTTTAAACCATCTTCACTCTTTATATGTGAAAGAGAAGAAAATACTTAATTTTACACTTTCACAGTAAAAGCCGATAACCACGAAATGGATAAGTTCTAATTCATCGAGTTATAAAAAAGAACTCAACTCGGAAAAAAAGCTTTAATTTTCTTCTCCGTTTCTCCTAACAAGCGGTTAGACGATCCCCTCTTGTACCCGGCAGGAAAAATAAAAATTAATGTTCAAAAAACCCACCGAAAGTTCTTCAGTTCTCTCGTAATCGTTTTCCGCCATTAACTTAAATACTAGGATCTGCCTTTTCTTTCCGACCATTAAGTATTTCGTTCTATTCATGTCAAATGCGAAGATAAAATGGAGAAAAGAGAAAATACTCCCGTCAAAGATGGAAATTCAGTTCTTTCTCAATTCTTGCTAAAAATAAATATTCATGATAGCGTAGAATCGTAACCTGACAACGCGTATTTTATCAGAACGAGTATTCATATTTAATCCAATTATTTTTATTTCTCACCACTTGTACGAAAAAAAAAAAGAATGCGGACTTGTTTTACATATACCGCTGAGGTTTATTTTCTTTTTTTCTTTATTTAAATAAAATTTACATTACACTTGTGCGCAAATCTAGTGAACCGGTTTTTAAAATTATGATAAAATATACTCCATCACACGAAACTCTTTTGTTTACAAAGCTTTTGTCATTAATTAGTAGATAAATAAATTACTATAATTTATAAAGTAAATTTATTGAAAATCAATAATCACAGAAATTACAAATAATTACTTATCAAAATCGTTAGGTAAAACATGAAAAGAAGTGACAGTTTACTATGATTTCTCGAAACAAATTGTTAGTATGATGATAATTTTGTGAATATTTCTGAACATAATGATTTGAATCGCTTGAAATTCAACCCTTAGAGTTTGTACGGCGTCTGCCGACCCGCTTGACAAGTTTGTAAATTGGTATGGGAAAGTGTGGTGGAGTTAGGGGTTTCGAACCCACATTACCTTCCTCATTCCCAAGGCAGATAGTAACTTGAGAATAATAGATCTTTCTTTACTTTCTCGAGTGTTAGACTAATCAAACTTCGTTGCCAATGCGGATCCTAATACCGTTAGTCTATTTGTAACGTTCCTCATTTTTCGGGTTCGGTATGTAGCGATCACACACCAAAATGAAATATATTTCTGTTTACTAGGTAGGTGTTAAAATATAATTTTACAATTTTTTATTATTCTCTAAAAAGGAAATTATACCCATCCAACGTAAGACTGAATTTGTTAAATTATTTGAAGTTCAATCGTTCTTTGTTCATGCCTTCAAGGTTTAAATAAAGTTTGTAATACAAAAGAATTATAGACAATATGTTACCTTATGCATCTTTTTTTTTAAAAAAAGTCAACTATCAATAATAAATAAGAAACCTTAGAACTTTTCTAAAAGTCATACAACAAAGTGATATTTAGGGAAACCCCAAAACAATCACCGCATCCTGTTTATTTTTCAGGATTTTAGAAACATTAATTCTGAACTATAATAATGTGAATTAATCTGACCATGAGCCAAATTACATTCGAGGGTGACTCATTTATTATTTATTTAAAAAAAATTAAATCGTAATTTAGACATAAAATATTTTGAAAATGACTAAAGTATCTTGAAACCATAGCTGATAACAATGCATTTTGAACTTGTAAAAACTATTGTTATTTCAGAAGCTACAATATATAATAGAATTGAAAATAAAAACTGACCGAAGGTAGACTGATCTCTACAATAATAAAGAAAAAATAGAATCATATATTTTAAAGTTATGTTTTCATTTTATGGTATGTTTTTTAAATTATGTTTTTCATAAAATACATCGTTGTAAAATCAAATAATAAGCTTGATTTGATGACCGAAGCTTTTCTTGTGGTCCCCACAGAATCAAGCATCCACAAACTTATGACCGATTCGGGATTATCAAGAGTATAAGCTAACAACAGTAGTCTAAGCCCTTTTGATTGGACAGTCCAAGAAACTAATTTCATCGGCCAGGGCGTATTAATTTCTGACGAGGCTGAGGACAATTACAGAGTCGAAGGCAAACACTGCCACCTGATTGGCTACTGTAGTTGCTAAGCCGCCCCTCATGGGGGGCTAATCCGGACTATTCCGGTATGAACCATCTCGATCTCCATCAATACTTAACTTCGATACCCGATCCCTACTTTAAGCCCAACGTTTGATTGTGTCCAAACTTCGGATTCTATTGACTTAACTCTAACTATTTATATTACTTAAATCTTCTGATAAAGCCATCTCAACACAATACTATTTTAAAATGTTTTTAATATCTATTTTTTCTAATCACCCCGAATTTTTCAAAATATATGTTTTTCTATTGTTCTTTAAGTTATTTATTGTCTTTAAAAATGCCTTATTCTAGCGTAAAATCACCTAAATATTCCTAAAAAAGTAAAGAAATTCTTCCAAGCTGCAAAGAGATCGTATATTTTTCTAATGCTGCCATATTCAGATTTTTCAGCTACACTTTGATTTATTAATGGTTTTTCCTTTTTTAATGTCACTCCCATATTTATCTATGTATCTTGCAATGCTTTTAATAAATTATCTTTTGTCTGTCATCAATTTTCACTTCATCTTGGAGTTTGCTATATATTTATTCAATTTATAATAGTTGTTAATTCACAATTCTGTATTTTATGAAATGAATGTTTTTGTTAGTTATTCTAGAAATATATTCCATATTTATGTACTTCATTGTAGGAGTGATAGAATCCTGCTTAGATCCAATTTACCTAAGTGATTCCAGACACATATAAACTCACATGGAAAAGTTACTCCCTCATATTCTCTGAAATGAAATAGTTTTAGATCCAGAAAATGAATTGGTTTTACGGAATATTGCCTTGTATTGGTAAGGAAGTTGTACAATATAATGAAACAGAAGCACGAAATGGTTGATAACATGATATAATATAAATATATCATTATAAAAATTAGAAATAATGTTTTTCCTACCGAGAGTTGTATTTGGTGACTTATGATATGACTGCCCCTAAAATATGTTCTGACAACAGATCAGATATTTAAAAAACTGCAATTGTTTAACACATGTCATCTAATAGGATCTAATTAAAAAGTCAATAGTACGGGATATTTATGCAAAGAATAGGTGAGGAGATTCTAATTCCACCAACAGAGAAAGAATTTGAATTTGTTAGATTGTTTTCGGTATCTTTGTGGCCTACGAAAAGTCTTGAGGGTCAACGATTGTAAAATGACTTTTTTGTCCTCTGTTCATTTTTTTTTTTAATCCACTCCTTATTATCTTTAAAAAATATAAATATATATATTTTGGTTAATATCTCTGGAATACTTAGATGTACAAATGTGTTAGAACTCACAATAGAGCGAGGTAATTGCAGAATTATGTGTCACACGTTTGTCATCATAGCAGTTTCTATGATATTTTAAGTTAATTAAAAAAAAAATTTTTGATTTCAAGACATTCCGAAAAAAAAAATGGTTATTAAAAAACTGTGTCAGTTAAAATTGAACATAAAGAGCTCTAAAATTTAAATTTTACCAGTGTTAAAATTTTAGAAAATTTATTCTAATTTAGTAAAGATTTAAATAAATTTTACGTTTTATGTTTTTGTTCACACTTTGTTATTTACTATTAATTTAAAAACAATTAACATAACTAATTACAGCATGAAAATTTTCAATAAATTGATATTTCTCAAAATTATTTTTAATTGATGATGATGGTCAAAAAATGCACTTAACAAGCACATCTTTACCTAAACTTTTACTGTGCCAATAAAGTATCCAAACAAAGAAAAAAAAACTGAAACCGTGACTTAAAGGAAAAAACTAAATCTACTGTGCTGTAAGATCTCATTAGGCGTTTAAATGTACAAATGAAAACTTCGTCGTACAATAGTGCAAACTGAGCAAATTAATAGAAATCAACAGTGCTAATAATACAAATATTATTAATAATGCTGAATTGCTGAATCATCAAGTTACATCTAATAACCGGTAATCACAGTAAACCTGTTAATATTGTAGTCCAGTTGTCTCTCCAAACTCTGAGCTTCAATAACATTCCAATAATGGGAAGCCATTGACGAAGGTAATTCCATAGTATTGTAGCTAATGAAGGACAATAGTATTATACATAATTTCCGATTGACGAATAACTGTGAGCTATTCGTCACTCACTACGCCAATCTGTCACAGCTTTCTTAGGATCAATCAAACTTAAGTATGTTCTTCGATCGCTTAAACTTTAACTGCAAGTCTTTCTTCAGTACTAAATATAACATAGATTTAAATAAATATATATACCTGTTGCCCAGAATTTATTTTTTTAAGCATTAAAAGTTACTAGTGAAAATAAACAATTATACCACGCTGGTTGGGTTGAACCTGCATCTTCATTATTTCCTACCATTTCAGCACGTGGGAATTCTATCAGGCATTGGGGGCCTCATCTTGTCCAAAAAGGAGTCAGTTGGTTTAGTATGCTCCAGACATCCAGATTAAAAGGCCCAGGATCAATAAATCTATTTTAGTTGGAGATAGTATTTGACAATGGATGTGTTCTACATGGAAGCACTAGATTTTTTCCACACCCACTTCTATGAGGTTCTTTTCTCCAAAAAAATTACAGTACCTTATATTAAGAGTTTTACTACGATACAATTTTTCTGGTATAAAAATTAAAATAGATTTTAATTTCTCTACCTAAAACCTTCGACATTAATGGCTTCGAAAAAATGTCCACAGTGTGTAATATAAGAATTATTAAATTATTTTATATTCTGAAACATTTACTGAAGAACCTGTCTTCACAATTTCTTTTTATGTTTAATATAGTCCCAATCGAATATAATAAATTCTCTTGCGTCCTGAAACGTCCATATATATTAGGTGAATTAAATACTATTTTATTTTTATTGTAGCGATGTCCAAACTCCACTGACGTTGTTCAGTGTTAGCTTGTCTCATACAACAATACTGAGACAAATTAGATGCTTAGGAAGGGGCATAGAATCTCAGGAACTTCCAAATATAATATATTAATTAAATAATATGGTCTTTTTTTTGTAGCATATTGGAAAGTAACGTAATAAACATAAATGATATTTTGTATCTGAAAACTTTTTTTTTTAACAAAAAACCTTATCTCGGAATATAATTGTTAAGTTCATAAAAGATGTTTAAGTGGCACCATTCCTTTTTTGTTATGATTTACTAATAAAGTCATAAAATCTAGAGTAAATTTAAATAATCAGAGGGACAGAAACAATATTTTTCAACATAAATTGACCAATAAAAAATTGTATTTATTTTTAATTTAAATATCTTTAAGTGAAAAGAAATAGTTGTCAGCTTCATCTTTTTTTGCTTGTTTCAATAGAATAGAGATAGATAGTCTAATTATTTGCAATGGAGTTAAATCTGTTGGAAAGATATTGATATGTACACATACAATATTTTTGTCTGCAAAAATTTATTTTCGAATATGTGGTATTTCCATCACAAGTCCTTGGTGAGCCTCATATACGTATAACATATAATACATTATATGATTTTTAAAATCACAAATATATGTAGAACTTTCATATATCGAATATTATGTACAATTTATACATCTACATAGTTTAGCAATTTCCTTATATCAATAGAAAATGTCATTAGCAAGTAGTACAGATAATCTTTTTTTTTTTAATTTCAAAACTAATCATCAATAAATATTACAATTTATAAGTTATCACTATTAACTATTGTCCAGGCAGCTAACTTTTGTCCATCTTTGCAGTGGAGAATGAATAAGCTTGGTATTATAAATACAATGTATACAAGTTATACATTTCTATAATTTATATCAGGAAGCCAAAGGTTTTGTTTTCTCATTTGTCCCAGAGAAATCTAATTTTTTTTTTTATAATCAAGAGAAATTCATTCTTTTGGATGATATATAGATTGAGACCATTGTCATTAGTATGCCTACAATATACTCCTATTTTTAATTTAATTTGTATAAAATTTCAGAAATTATTATTATATGTATAACAATAATCCATATAGCATAGACCTATGATATTAATGTGTAAAATGATAACTCAACAGTATTTTGTATATAACTTGCTATAATCCTGCTTTATAAACCTTATAGTTTTATGTTGTTGTTTTTTTTTACCTTATTACTTGTTTATTTATGCTTTTTCTAGCTTAATGGAACCATGTCCTGATTCAAATGGTTTGAAAGGTGTTTATTTTATTTTTTTAATTTATTGGTATTTAAAACCGCATTAAAAATATATACAAGTACATTATTTTTCTATTTATTTAAGCTATTCTAATACTTTTAGTTTTTTCTTGGTCTTGTAGTATTTTTTTTTGAAATCATATATATTTGTAAATCATTCAACATGCATTTGAAGTATAAATGCTAATTAAAGAACTTTAACAATGTATGAGAACGAAACAATGCAGAGTCGATAAAAAAAAAAAATCATGTAGTTTTAAATATGACAAAGCTTTTAAGATCTAAAAATTGTCTTCAATATAGTTTGACAGCTAAATTAAAAAAAATATTTTTTCTTCTATTTCTTTTTAATTTATTCTTTATTTTTATGTTTACAATACATAATTTATACATTCTGTATATTAACTTATTTTACTTTATTATATTTTTCTCACTTTTTTTTTTTGTTTTATGCTATTTCCTTTTTTTTTTTTTTTTGTAAATAATTTTATGTATACCATACAGTTTGTACTTAAATGAATACATACAATATATACAATGTGATAAACATAATATGCTTTTTTGCATGGAAAATAAACAAGTTATTTTAAATTTACGACTCTCCTTTAGGGCTTACTACAGAGGTGAAACAACAAAACAGGTATAAGAACTATTTTAGGAATAAAACTGTAAAAATATAAAGAAAAAAATTGTTGATGGAAAATTCAATATCTATCTCACTGTATACATACTCACAAAAAAAAAAAAAAAAGAAAAGAAAAAAGCAGTAACAAAAAACATGAGAATAGTATGGAGATTAGTGAAGGCAAAAACGCATACAGTCAGCTCTCCTCTCCACCTCCCCTAATGCTCTGTTATTTCACCGGAATTAGGAAAAACTGTGAGAGCAACGAGTGGAAGAAATTTCCGGCCCCTAGGAAGGGGATGGGCATTACCATATTTTGAATGTGGTTTTTAAAACTCAAAACAACCCCTACCGCCCAGCTTTTATATTAATGAAAATCTGGCAGGGAACAAGAAGGTAATGAGCAAAAGATACGGTATATTTAATAATAAAGATGGGACTGGGATATCTTTTTTTAAATGAAATGAAAACATTATGTGATGACGATTTCAATGGAGAATGATTTTACGAATTTCATTTCATAAAATATATTTTTAAAAAAATGAAAAGAGGCAATTATACCAAAGGATTCCGGGTTGAGTGGGAGGGAAAGCCAGTTTTATGAACTTTTTTTTTAACAAGACCATTCAATATGAATAAACAATGTTAGAAGTACCAGTATTTTAATGAAAAGGCAGAAATTTCGTTTATTGGACTTTTTGTATTATACACAAGTTTAGGCAACAAAAAAAAAAATCAATTGCTATATTTTAAATACATACTTAAATGTATATCTCAATTGTAGTTTATACTAATTACGCCTAGCAGATCAGATGTTATTTCAATATTTTGAAACGTGGACATAAGAAAAAAATAAAATAAAAAGTAGATAGCATTCGTTAAACGGTTTGCGATACTGTTTATAAGTAAACAAGAAACTTTTTTAAATTATATAGCACAGCAGACGACAAAACGATGATATAGGAGTGATAGATATCGAATATATCATAAGATATAACTAATTTTTAATTTATATTGCAAAATGTCAGTTGCGTAAAAATATTAGCTGAACATAATAAGTTCTGTTATTAGAAGTTGTTTTTTTTAGTTGGCTTTCCATATCATGTAGATCCTTGGCAGTCCAAACCAGCCTTCTTTACGCTTGTCTGTCTTGGACTACTTTCCAGTTTGTTGCATGATCCCAGATCGTTGCTGCAATTCTATGCAGGACTTTCCTTTCAAATCACTGGATTATGCTTTATCCGGCGTTGTTTGATAAGTTCTAGCAAGGCTGAGGACCATCATTTTCCTTCTCTTTTCTACTACCTTTTCGCATTATTTTGTGAACTACATCTTGGTTTTTCGTTTTTCATGAATACCTATTACTTTTATGGCTATTTCTTCAAGCCCTTTTTTCTAAAGCCACTCAGTGATCGTCAACCGTGAGGTCCTCCAAACCCAAGGGTTGGAAATTATCTTTCAGCTCAATTTAGAATTATTTTCAACTTCTAGATTTTTCAGATTCCGGACTTAATACCAGCTTCTTTCGACTTGTTCCCCAATTTTTTTTAATTCTCTTTAGTTTCTGACAGAATTTCATGCTGATCACAGTGTGGTCCGGTGATATATAAAATGAATTGTCACTTATCTTTAATACGTGATTCATACAAAAGGAAAATTCGAAAATATTGCATATTTCTTCCACAGAGTTAATAATCAACTAATTTCCTAGTTCATAAAAGACGAACATCTGAACTGTCCTCATATGGCAAAGGTGTAAATGAGCCGAGACAAGAACACAAAAAGGTTGTGTAAGTAATAGATAAGTTATAAGGAGAGGGGCGAAGAGAATGGCGGGGCACTTACATAAATGAGGAGGACCCGCTCAAGAGATTGCGACCCTCTTTTATGTCCAGCTCGTTTTTCATGTGCCGCCTCCCGCCAGTGCTAGATCTTCTGCTCGGTCATCCGTCTCCTCTTCTGCTTCTTTGTGCGATTCAGACGATAGAGAGGAACTAGAGGGATAGTCGAACGATTTCAAATTAAATCATGAGCATAATGTATAATTACAATGCTAAAAAATAATAATCACACTTACACAAATAAAGTCGACTCTGTTTATAACTGTCATAAAATACAATTGACTATCGATACATTAAAATATATTTCTTTCCTTTTCAAATTCTAAATTTTATTTCAGTCGTTTCAGTCTCTTATCCTTTTTTTTAATCCAATACAGAAAGGATTTATTTAATTTATTACGCCTCTGTAGTAAAATTAAAAAACTAAATAGATAAAATTAATATTTAGGCAAAATTAAAATTTATCTATTAGTACCCTGAGACAGAAAACTCCTTACACAGAATAAATTATTTTGGGGCAGCAGAATGCACCATACATACCTTATAATTGATTCCCTAAAAACCGATTTGGCAGTACCCTTCCTGGCACACTTTTAACTTATAAATGTTCAAGGAAAGTTACGAATTGGTTTGGAACCATGGTTTATGGCTCTTCAGGGTCAGCGGGCCACAACGATCTGCAGGTCTTTCCTCGAAACGAACCATAGACTAAAATCAGGAATATTATTATTATTTATATTTATTTTTATAGGTAAAAGACCTTATGAAAAAATAAATTTTAAAATTAAATACCTGATATTTATTCATTTTAAAAAGAAAAGTTATTTAGAATTAAAGAAGTATGTAAAAGTTGTTGATGAGCTGCAATATTGAAAATGTGTTGTTGATTATAAAAAAAAAACAATAAATGTAGAACATTTAGGATTATATATATCAAAGTATAAGAGAGAATAATGAGAAATGATATATATAATTTGAAAACATAGAACAATGTTCAGTACTGAAATAGATTAATTTCTGAAAACAATATTGGCAACGCAAAAATAAAGATGAGAAATTCAAGAGAATTCTTTATTATCAAACAACCTATAATATTAAGTTTATTGCTTTTATATTGCTAGTGCTTTTACTACTCTGTTATTTCATTGGACTTCTTAATTTCTATTTGTCTACTATTAATATTATTAAAAATTATTTTACTTTTAATGAAACACCGTGTCATGTTGATGTCTCAACATTTTAGACGTGACTAAAATATTTTAATGACCTAAGTTCAATAACAGATCTAATTGATTAACAAATGAAAAAAAAAATCAGGATGAGATAACAAAAAAGCTTACTTGTCTCCTTCTTGTCTCGCAGTTGTTTATTGGTCGTTAATTAAGTAAATTTACTTATTGGTCTCATCATAATTCAAATAAAAAAAAATTCTAATATTCAGTCTCAATTCTTTTTTTTCTCTGAAATATCAAAAACTCAATTCTACCTAACAGCAGAGAATCCAGAGATGTGTGGCACGGACTGTAACAATGCTAATTGACAAGGAAGATAAATCAGCCAGTGTTGGGACTATTATCGAGTTGGCAACTGCCTTATCTCCGAGTGGCAATTAACAAACTTAAGCGACTCGAAGTGAATTCGTTTTGATGATTGAGAGCGATCAGTTGGTAAACTCATTAGTATTCCACTGTCCTCTTCCAAATCCTATTCGTTCATAAAGGCATAACTCAACCTTGTCACCTCCAAAGAGATGCTGAGGATCAGTTTTGTATTTTGAGTGGTTTTATTTTTCTTATCATTGGCAAATAAATAGATTCTTAAAATTCTCAAAAGAGTAACTGTAACAACCCAATAAAGATTTTCCGCTTCATAGTATAACTGATTAGAAAAAAAAAATGAACAATATAAATATTAATAGAGGCCACCACTATATGTTGCACAGCAAATAATAATAATATGTTGCGAATATCAAGAAGCATGATTTTTTAGCTGTATAGAGTTTCCATGTCAATAAATACTGAGTTGTTTTCTCCTTGACGTTAAAAAATTAAATCTGTAATGAAATGAAATGAAATGAAAAAATAACTTTATTCTGGGACATATGTCCCCTAAGAATAATTACAAGGTTCATATAGTGAGATTTTTATCTGGCGAGCGTTTACAAATTTTCAGATAGTAGAATGAAATTACATTGGTATATTGGCTTT
>NW_027108444.1:340517-349729 GCF_000696795.3 Halyomorpha halys
GAGAGGAAAGAGGTTTATTCGGAATGACGACTGTTTGGGAACGATGGGACAGGAAGGAGAGGAACCACTTTAGGACAGTATTTGACATGGAAAGGTTTTGAAGTTTACTAAGGAGGATCTTATGGTTAACTGTGTCAAAAGCCTTAGAAAAATCAAAAAGAACTAAAATTGTTATTTGATGGTTGTCTATAGCAGATTGGATGTCTTGGGAAATTTTCAATAAAGCTGATTGTGTGGAATGTTGGGAGCGAAAACCAGATTGGAGAGGATTAAGGAGAGCTTTTTGCTCGAGAAAATTATGAATTAATTTTAAAATTATTAGTACTGTTATTAGACCAATGGTTGTGCAAGGAGGGGATTTGGTCAGAATCACGCTCGACCGCCAGATTTTCACCTAATAAGGAAACCCATTTCGTGAGACTGAGTGGACCGCTGAGGGCTCCCAAACCCACATGGCTGATTCACGGAAACAGAGAAACAGAAATTAATTATCTGCCTCAGCCGGATTCGAATCCATACCTTGGAGTAGTACAAGGCATTACCACTGAGCTACTCGCACCCTCTCTGCTTGACATATTGCCTTCTTATAATCCTAGAGTCAGGACCGAAAAAGGGTACTCATTTTAAGAGAAGGTTTAATAAGAATTTCGAAAATGTTTGTCGTTTGTAGTAAAAAGAGGCTTGTCTGCCTTTTAAAAAAATTGTTTTTTTTTAAATTTAGTTAAATTTGAAAAAAATATATCATAGGTTTTTCTATTGGAAACGTACACTCGTACGAAGTCCATTCAGTTCTACAAACATTTAAAGCTCTCTCATTCCACATTTTTCATTCTACGGCATTCTAAGAAAAAATCTTCAGTTACGCACCATAACAAATCAATAATTAGTAACCATCGTAAGTAGAGTAAATTATCAAACATTTGAGTCCTAATAGACCTCTATATATTCAATAGTTTCAGAGATACAGTCATTAAAAAAACATTTGTTTCCAAACATCTACATTTTATTTACTTACTTTGGCAAATATAATGGAACCTGATACCCTTTGCATAGAGGCAAGGCGTGCCCAAGAGTCTCCCGACCTCATATCCGGAAGATTGGTGTAATTATAAATAAAGTTTAGCCTGGAAAATAACTAAAACGTAATATTTCTTATAGGTTACATAAGTTTCATCCTGTCCGCTAATAATTGTGAAGTCCAATGATCCTTTATTAGATACATTAAACTATTTTCTGAAATAAAGTTGCTTAGTTGAACTCGTAGGACACCAAGAAAGGTAAATGTTAAAAGATATCGAAAACAAATGTTAGGGTGGCATATTTCTGATGAGGAATTATTTCTTGAAGAGAATTAAAAGAGTTTCTTATACCTAGGTTTTCAAATTTTGTTAATACTTACACTTAAATATATCTTTTATAATATTTATTATATAATATGTCTCTTTTAGAAAAAATAATATGTAAATAAAAAGTTGAAATTTTCCTAAAAGAGAAAACCATTAATTGTATTGTTAGTGAAGTTAGAGGAAATGTACTTAGTACCTCTGTGAACTAAGGCTATCGATATAATCTAATTTCATATAATTAATACAAAAATATTCGAAAATTGAATCGATCTCGGGAAACAATACTATTATGTACCAGTCTATTTCTCTACAAGACCAAAATAACTTCGTCTGTGGACAACCTCTACTTGGTGGGCCATCTATGGGTAAGTACCCTTTTAACAGCGCCTAAGGTAGTGGTAGTAATTCTGTCGCGGAATGAAAGCACTTGGGCCCGAGGAATAGGAAATCACACTCGACCGTTGTATTCTAGATATGTAGTTTTTAAAGTATGAGGCAGCCTGAATGTAATAAGCCTATAAGAATCCACATATGATCGGTGAAATTTAAAAACGGTGGAGATTATTGTATTACAAATATTTTGCACCGAAAATGTGTTTTTGATGAAAAACCAGGTACATTCCTGACTGTCTTTCACATACTAAAACTAATTAGTATCAACGATTATTTGAATAAAAACTACACAATAAGAAAATCCAAAAATATCTCATTTATATAAAATAAAATTTAATAATTAATGTAAACTGTTTAATAATGCACAAGACAGCAGTAATCTTGCTAATTGATATTTTAAGAGTTTTTTATTTGATCAACTTTATAACATTAACAATATTTTGAAAAAAATAAATTATAAAAAAGAACATGGGATCACAATTTCTCCCTTTTTTTTCTTTATCAAACAGCAGTAATGTCACTCAGTTAGAAAAGTTAATAAGTCATTTACCTATTAAGTCGGCCGTGAATAATTGACGCTCCCACTCGGCCTCTATTGTTGCCGGTGGCCAGATTTTCTCTTAAATCCTATAACTGGCAGAAGGGTTGGATTTACTGACCGCTTTTTATTAAATTTTCACAGGGGCTTAAACTGGCGGTCTTTTTGTCGAGGGGAGTATTAGAAATTATCGCGAACAAAACAGTGCCCTAACCCCGGCTCTGTAGCAATTTAACAGTTCAGTACTCCATCTTCCTTTGCGACAATATTCCTTGTACATAGTACATTCAGTCAAGTCTGTTTACACATATAATATTTATATCAATTTGAGAAACATCATAAATATTCTATGCATATTCATTTTTTAAATTATTATGCTGTGAAGATGCTCGTTTCATTTTCTTTAACTGTAACTTAATAACACTCTAAAGAGTTGCTGTTATTTTTTATTAACATTTAAGCTTGATAATATCTAGTATAATTATTACTCTCCGATGGGAAGTGATGGGGTCCAGTCTCTTTTTGAAAATTTGAATTATATATAATTATAATCAATTTATTTTATTTTATTACGTACTAAATAAAAGGGCATGAGAATTATATGAATTTGAAGCTTCGTGTACAATGTTTTTAGAATAACAAAAATAAACTATAGTTTAAACCAAAAAAAAGTACAGATCTATGTGAATCTTGAAGTTTGTTGTATTCATCATATATTAGTAATTTTAAGAACCAATAAAATGCATTGAAAACATACAAGTTAATTTTTGTGCTCTTAATACTACCAAAAATACTAACGATACCAATAATAATAAAAAAGGCATTAAGCTTCATGATACACCCAAAATTTTAGATAAAAATGCAGCGCAGAGGTTTTGGAATTGATGTCGCAATATAAAATAAATGATACGGTTATATTGTACCATTAAAGTGAAACACTTGACGTTATGTTTAAATTATGGCACTGCTTTAAATTTCCATACACGTCAATTGGCCAGTCTGTAATTTATGGAATTAATGCCAGTCAATTATTGGATCAGTGACGTTACATATTGAGTTAGGAATTTTTGGTATTGAATAGAAAACAACTTAAAATGCAACCAAATCCAAGAAGACAAAATTTACAAATCCACCATTTCGGCTTTGCATCACTGAACTAACCTCATAGCTGATATCATGAAAATATTTTATGATTTAAAAGATTCTATTATAAATTGATTTTAGAAGAAAATGATAAATATAAAATAAACACATTTATTAAAAAATAAAATTATATTCCAAAATATTAATAATGTTTACTGTTTATCCCAAATTGTACTGTACTCATAAGCTCGTGAACTATAATACCTGAGGAAACCTGATAGGCATTCCAATTGGACGAGACAAATAAAATTCAATTACTGGTCGAATAAAAAGAGTTCAAACAGAAGCGACAGTTTGATGAAAGTAATCCTGGATTGAATAGGACTCATTGGTTTTTTTTTGTCTCTTTTTAATCTGGTTTCATTTCAAGTTAATTCAATACTAAATCAACTTTGACTAGGCTTCTAAAAACTGTCGAGTGGGATTCTCGTTTTTTATTAGAACTAATTATAAGTGGCTTGGAAGCTAAGAACGGATAATGGAGAAAGTGTAATATATCCTAAGTAACCATCAGAGGGCTATTGCAAAGCCTCAGTTAATCTCTGATAGGAATCAGGGCTGAGCAAACAGGTCCTGAGTATTCCTGTATTTGGGAAGGAGTATTATTAAATTCCATCAGGATGTTAATAACTGACAATGGCATAGCTCGCCGGGGACAGGGATCATGCCACAGGTATGAACGATTTGGTGATTCTGAGGAGTCAGGAAGGATTGAAAGCAAATAGATATCTATTTGAGAGGGTAATAACAGAAATTCAAGTTAAGTAAATTTACATTGATTCAATAAATTATACTTTAAGGTATAATTTAATAGATGAAATCTGAAGAAATTAAAAAAAAAATGATAACAAATCCCAAATTCACCTCCAATATGGTCCAAATCAGAAATATGGGTGTGCTGAGAAAAATACATTTGCCCATGCACAAGCGAAATTGGCAGATGGAATCTGATAAAATCGGTTTAGGACCAACTAAACACCAAATCTCACATTTTCTGCAAATTTCAATCAAATTGGATAAACGCTTCGGTCGATTTTGCCCCAAAACAAATTTAACTACAAATAGATAGACCAAAAAATAGACCGGTACAGAACCTAATTTGTTCCTCCATGTCTACAATGTATGATGCAAGTAAAAATTTTCGATTCCGAGGGCATAGACATTTTTTATTTGATGCATTAATAAATAAATACATAATGTTTCTTTGTATCATCTTATGCACCATAATCATCAGTAAAATAAGCAATAGCGTACCCAGGATCAAAGCTAGGAAGGTGGGAACTATAGTCTATCTGGTTGTGATATTTCATCACGGAAAAGGCGAATAAATCCAACATTTTAATAAAATTATATATAATTTTAGCATGTTTTATTAGTTGTACACTTATTTGCTTGGAAAAAAAATTAATTTTTAATAAATTAATTTTTTTTTTTCATTTCTTGGGAAGAGTTACCCGTTCCTGTCCCCTGGTTTCCCATGAAAATAAATTATTATGTATAAATAAAACCCGATACAAAATAACTACTAAGCTAGATACCATGATTTGGAACTATCCACACAATGTTAATGTATTTTTAGTAATAAAAATTATATCAGATTTACATATTATATAAAACTTATTAATCGAATCAAATATTGTTTGATTACTAGAAAGTGAAATCCGAAATTATGTACGCAATCATTTTTACTGTTATTATTATTAAACAAAGTAATAAAAAAAAAAAGAACTAGGCAACAGTAAAGTAGAACTCTCAAGTTTATTTATCTACCAAGAGAATCCAGGAGTAAATTCTTTTTATTTTAAGAACGTATCTCAGACTAGCCGTGATAAATCAAGAACTAATTATAAAAGACTACCCACACTGGATGCCCAGGAGTTCACGATAATGGGGCCAGTTCATTCCTGGAAGGAGTTATTCACTCCTTACAAGACCTCGGCCCACCTCAGGTGTAGGCCGGCCCGCTAGGAGCCTTGTACCACAGCGGCGGGGGCGTATTTGCAGATGTCTTATCGAGCGAACCGACATCCGTATTTGGAAAACAACCGAATGTCCCTATAGTTGTTATATTTTATTGATAAAGCAGTAAACAAATACAAAGAAAGGGACAATATTGAAAATCTATAAAAAAAAAAAAATAAATAATAAAAATGAGAGGAGTATCCTATTAAAGTTTTATCATTATAAAGAAATGAATATAAAGATCATTTTATCATTAAAAACACAAAAAAGGGACCTTTATATTTATTTTTAGTATTTTGACCTTCCAATCCAGATTTGATATTTTTTAAATTTGACTTTTTTGTTCTCTATAACTAAATATCATTTAGTTAAAGTAGTAAGTGGATAAAGTACTATATCACTTATAACGTCTTCCGTCCGCAGGCATTCCATGGGCTGGTCTTCTTCTTTGACGAATATTGAAGTGGCTTGGTTCAATAATTGTTTATATTAGCCTCATATTTATATTAATAATTCATAGACTCATAAATTGTTTCGTAAGATTCATTCAGCTTTGGGTTTCTAAGGCGCTCTCAAGTCTCCTGCTCGTATACCGAGTTGAAGTGGCTCTATCCAAACTCCAAAAGGCAATATCTCCTTGGTATTTTCCTATTCCAAGTTATTAAAATAAAAAAAACCTACCTACATCAATGATCTTCTCACTCTTCGTTCATCCATCCATTCATTAAACACCAGATCCCAACCGACTGATTTATGTATGTCCTTCTACAGAACCACCTTCTTCAGCAAATCCTTCGTCATACGTGGAACCTCCTTCTGGATTTCTCTTCCATTCTTTCCTTTAAAAACACCTATTCCTTCCCTTATTGCATAACCAAACCTCTGCATCATTGTAAAGAATATAGTTAAGCATATATGTATTACCATTATAAACATTGGTTAAGCCAAGATCTTAATGTAATTTCATTCTGGAACTTTTAAATTCTTGCCATACAAAAATCATAATATATAATCCATGTATTTCTTAGGGAACATTGTTCCAGAATAAAATTATTTTTTCATTTCGTTTCATATTGTCATATAAATGTGGATTTCATCGAAAAAATATAATTCGAACAGTCAAAATTCACAAGTGACTTTACCAAAAACAACTATGTAAATTACTGATTATAATAACAAATAGACATAATACAAATAAAATAGGATTAAGAAAACAAATATTATCTCTTGTTTGGTAACAATAGTAAACATTTTAAGCTATTTCTTTAACTGTTCCTGCTAATAAAAATACCAACGGTGTTTTTTTTTTTAATTTTGTATTAAAAGAATATGGAAAACGAATTAATCCCAACCAACAAGGCATTTGTATGCACAAATTGTAATTTTTTATTACATTATATATAATTTTAAGCGTATACAATACCCATTAAAAAATTACATGATATGGACTTACAAAAAAATATGTACGTAGTGAATAAAAAAAAGAGAAATTGAAAATAAAAGTGAAAAAAGGAATGAAAAGAAAACTGGAAGGAGGCTTGAAGAGGAAAAGAGAAAGTGGCATTATGAGGAAAGTTTCTGATAATCATTTGGACAAGGCCGCTTATCGGGGTTTGCCCAGGAGTCAGTTAGGATCTTAGTCAGCCCCTCAGAGCCAAATCTACTTAACTTTATTTTCCTACTTCCTCCGAGGGCTATAACAGGCCGACAGTATAAAATCCATAAACTTGTCAAGTATGTCCCTCCAGAACCAACTAGAATACTTCAGGAAAAGTTCAAACAGCCCAAGAAAGCGTTGAAAATGCTTGAAGTTAAAACATTCCTCCTTAACTGGTCTTAAGTATTCCACAAATTCCTTACGTTCAGAAAGAGTCATAAAATTTTGAATCACACATTTCTCTTTTAAATTTTATTTTTGTTTATTCTTTTAGTGAGCCCTTACTTCTGAGTCGTAATTCAATCCGGTCATTGTTTTAGTTAGGGATGACTTTTCACAGAACATTTTGTATCGTAAGTTTTCGCTATATGTGTTTAAATGATTTCTACATCAACTAAATCCTTTATTTAAATTGAAAAAAAATTGTGTCAAAGAAATGGGTAAAAAATACTTCAAATTGATATATTTTAATTATTGCATAATTTTTCTACCAAATAATTATAATTGGACATTTTGTTTCAAAAAAGTCTCATAGAATTTTACTAGATTAAATTCAGTATGATATAAACAAAAATAATATTTTGAAAATATTACAACGAAAAATCCTTGAAAAGTTGCAGAAAATTTGCATTTCGCCTATAAAAAAAGAAAAATCTTGTTTTTTTGGTATATATAGAATTTTTCAACAGGGCTTCTTACACCAAAGGAAGAAGAGTCCCTCGAGATTTTTAAATGAAGTATTTAGTAAAATATTGTGTTATAACGGGAGAATTTAGAACGCTACAAAATGTTGAATAGTTGCACCCGGTAAATATAGTATTGCAGAGTTTAAGATGGGCTTGTAAGATTGTGGGGCTTAGTAACGAGCGGGTCTCTAAAATGTTAATAAACATTGCTAAACGCCCGAGGAGTAGTAGGGAGGATTGCGTCAAAACTGATTTAGTAGATTTGGGTTTGGAGGGATGTCCCAGAAAAGATGTATGTAGAGAATAATTCGTGGTATCGGCATCGAACCTTCAGGTTCGCAAGGTCTTATTATTGTTATTTCTATTATTATGTAGAATTTTTCATTTAACACTTACAGTGTTCAATTTTAACAGTTTATTAAATGTCAGCCAGCTTTCTGAGTTCCACTGTGAAATGGGAGAGAAAAAAAAACATCCACAGAAGCAAAAAGCAAGATAGACTTGTCAGTGGCAATTGTAGGCCTGATTATTAGAGAGAGATGGTCACCGGGAGAGGATTAGGGAGTGAGAAAAAGTTAGCTATGTGCGGCTGTAGGATAAGGGGAAGGGCTGTTTTTGTCCCCTTAGCAAGGCTACCTATGGCTTCCAATTTGTTGCCCGGTCTTTGGAAGTTTTGCTGATTGAGCGAATCGGTTTGAGTAACAAGGGATTTATATTTAAATAATTGCTTGTTAATAACAGTATTTTTTGGTTGGAATAAAAAAACAAAACAATTAAAATTATGATTTTATTTATTTATTGCTATTTACAACTGTACATTATAATACATTTAGTAAATTTGATCTTAGTTAAATTGGAGTGCTATAGGCGTCTAGAGAAACTACCCATTAGTAGCACTCTAAAGACGATTTACATCAACAGGTCTAGTGGCCATCTTCTTTTCAGGCGCCTCGGAGGATTGCCAGGACAGGAAGAGGAGGCAAGGTTAGAAACTAGTGGGTTTGGGTGGTTAGGGAGTTTAAAATTATGATATTAATCGGTAAATGTCATGTTCACAAGTATAGTGAAATTAGAATAAAATATTTTGGGCAGAGGACCTGCTCTCCAGAACTATTACACAGTTTATTAAAAGACTCTAATTAGAGAGCTCTTAGCAACTATGTACGATTGGCTATACTGGAAAGAGCTCAGTTGGTCAACATGCGAGGGATAAATACAATACGACAGTTTGTTAAAAGTTTGATATTATTGTTTTGTTTCTTTATACATAAATATTAATTTTTTAAAATTATTGACATGTTAAAAACATCGTTTTTAAAACATATAACTTATTTTATTTTTTATACCTATAACTTAATTGTTAATGATACTATGTCGTGTCTATTCAAAGCTGTTCTAGGGATAAAAGGGAGTAGAGGGAATATGGGCGAGCTGGGGCGTCGATTTGGGCAGCCAATCAGAAGCCAGCATTTTGATGACGTCACACA
>NW_027108445.1:0-1410 GCF_000696795.3 Halyomorpha halys
TTAGAAGGTCCCGTGGCCATCTTCTTTTCAGACGCCTCGGAGGATTATCAGGGATTGTTAAAGATGAAAGATTGAGAATTAATGGGTTAGGATGGTTAAGGAGTTTGGAATGAAAAGACGCATATCTGTTTTGGGCCAATTCTGCAACGAATGGAATGTTAAGGTCTTTGTGAATGAGTTTATTTGTAACGTAATAAGGAGCATCAAGGATTTTACGCACGCTTTTGGATTGTAAGGATTGGATGCGGGAGGAATTTGATGGTTTGGAGGAGCCCCAGAGCTCAATTCCATATGTCCAAATTGGTCTGATTATCGTAGTGTATACTGATTTTTTGTAGTGAATGGGAAGTTTTAGAGCGTTTGTCAAGTAAGTCGAACTAAAAATTAAATTTTTTTTATTTATAATTTTTATCCCTACAGTTAGTAAACTATTTTATGGATTAAAATCGCAATGAATAACATTTTTATATAAGAAAATGGTTGGGGGTGCGGTCAGAGAAGAATACAAATAAGTTAAAAACTTATTTATTAGTGCCAACGCTTCGACCAGAGTTTCTGACTTTCATTACGGCTGGTTGGAAGATATTGATAATCTAAGTCACTTGGATTTTCGATCTCTCCGATTGTTAAGTATCGATTCTTTTATATAAATCTCGGGTACATTGAAATGTGGCTAGATCTCATCACGTAGGAATCATTTAGAAGCGTACACGTCGACGGGTCAGTCGGTCGCTTTGCTACGTGTCAACACGCTCTACGGCGCCTCAGGTGTGAAGGCACTTGGGCTCCAGAAAAGGATGTCAACCAGTCGATAGCTTGAGAAATCCACTTGACCGTTTGAATTTCTTGATCTTAAAGGTGGGAGCGAATAGTAGCTAATAAATTATTTAAATAGATACCATTCCTTCTATAATAAACTTCTCAACCACCCACTTGTTTCTAACCTGGCTTCTCCTTCATTACCTAATAATCCTCTTAGGCGTCTGAAAAGAAGATGGCTTCCGGATCTTCTCCTCTAGAAATGTTATTGGAGTTCTATCAATGGATATGATACAAAAATGGGTTCTCCACATGTTTGTATCATTTCACTATCTCATCTACAGAAAATTTACTTGTATATATGTTATACGGTTGTAAATAACAATAAATAAATTATTAAAAAAAAATTCTAACCTATTCAATTTATCTATCTAACTTTCGTTGCTTATCTAATACGCCGCCTTAAAAATTGAGGCACATAATTGTTGCAAATAATTATTAATTTAATTTAGCTAGTGATGAAGACCCTGAAACACAGGTCGAAATATCGGTATGAATAAATTTTTTTTTAATTCATGTTCTTTTTGCTGACCGCACCCCCCCCCCCCCCCCCCCCCCTTCTCCAATAATTAATTAATAAACAATTTATAT
>NW_027108446.1:0-354 GCF_000696795.3 Halyomorpha halys
TTTCTTTTAAAATTGCAACGTTCCGGCCGTCCTCAAGGACTTTTTTTTTTATAATTTATTTATTGTTATTTACAACTGTATAAAAATATATACAACAAGCAAATTTGGTGTAGGTGACATAGTAACATGATACAAACATGAGGAGAATCTACCCATTGATAGAACTCCAATAACATTTCTAGAGAAGATTTCGAGGCCATCTTCTTTTCAGACGCCTAGGAGGATTATTAGGCAATGAAGGAGTAGCCAGGTTAGAAACCAGTGGATTTGGGTGGTTGGGAAGTTTATCATGGAAGGAATGGTATCTGGTTTTGGCTAAATCATCAACATATGGGACATTGAGGTCCTGATGGG
>NW_027108446.1:4174-5886 GCF_000696795.3 Halyomorpha halys
GTCAAAGTGACCCGTTGGATATTCCTCAGAAGCAAAACAGAAATGCAGGACTTTTCCACAGGAAAAGACCAATTAGCCAGCTAACAACAGTACCGACGTCAGCAAGCCGTTTCGGCAATTATATGCAGCGGAGAAAAGAAAAAAAAAGAAGTTATTATGGGTTTCTTCATTGTACACAAATGAGAAGAAACTCCTCGATGGAGTAGTATAAATTAGAAATAATTTTACATACATTTACATAACACGGGGAGAAAGATAAAATGAGACCGTAATATTGTTTAAGGATGTGGATTTTCCAAGACGCAAGGCAGCACAACCGAGGAAGATGATATGTTTGGAATAATATTTTAGAGATGGTATCAGTCCGCTGTGAAAAGCATTGTACGGTGGGCTGAACAGACTAAACTAGCGATAAATTGATATCAAATTAAATAAATCATGATGTTCGTGATAAAACTGTTTTAATTCCAAATGTCGAGTGAAGTGAAGCTTAAGTATACTTATGCTCTTGTATATTTAATTCGAATAATTATAACTGATGAAAAATTAAAATAGGCACCAATTAAACTAGCAGGGAGAGGTAACGGATTTTCGGGATCACCAGAGATACGCTATCCTTCTAATGCCAGTATTTCCTAGCTTCCTTTCTGTTCCAAGTAATTGGTACTCAGCACCCCTCCTATATCCTAAAAATCCAACAATTCAAATTCTTAGTCCAATAGTGTACTTACAGGTCTAGTAGATTCAGCATATCCTCCACCTAACCGAACTCCAAGGTTTCATAAATCATTTTGTTACCGAACTGCATATCACTGGAACTCTATTCCCACTTACGTCATGTACCAACCCTTCCCTCCTTTAAAACCCTAATATTAAATTACCTTTTACTTCCCCAATTTAATCCTTTTTGTTTTATTTTTTATGTACTTAGTCAGTTTTTTTTTATTTAATCTATCTAAAATTATTTATATACAATTTTAATATAAGTTATAATTAAGTGTTGCCAGTGCAAAATTAAAATTACCCTATAATTGTTCTAAAGGGACCCTTTCCAGAATAATAAACTATTCTTTTTCTTTTCAACGGACGTAGAATTAGCTATTTCAACGAAACTTTTTTGTTGATACTAGGATGAAGAATACAAGACACGTATCTGAGACGTTCTTACTATGTGCACCCTAGAAGCCAAAAATAGAAATTATATAATTTTAGAATTCTTTTTTATATTGTCGTATACCGCCTTTGCTCTGCATGTTTTTATTGGTTATCAACAAGGCCTGGTTTTTTAAGCAATTTCATATTTTTGTTGCGTGTATTTTTTGAACTGATGATCGAAAATCTTTATTATCTTTTGACCGTATGAAGTAGATTGAAGGAAGATAGTCTGATTGGCGGTCAATATAAAGGTATCAAAGTAGTTTTCTTTTACTATTTTGATACCTTTATTGACCGCCACCTGGACTAGCATCCTCCAATTTAGATTAATATTATCGTGTAAGTGTATCCAGAATCGATTAGCACACTTTTATTTTGCATATTTGGACTCTTACAGATAAATAATATATTACAATGTATATATGTACAGAGACGGTCATACGGGTTGGGACGTACGTGTGTAATTGAAATCTTGGATTGACCCGCACAACACCAAAGATAAAACGGTTTTTACTACTGATGGAAATGTCGTATTTTCCAATAACTACTCTAAAAAT
>NW_027108446.1:5936-7170 GCF_000696795.3 Halyomorpha halys
AAACTTTTTTGTTGATACTAGGATGAAGAATACAAGACAGGTATCTGAGACGTTCTTACTATGTGCACCCTAGAAGCCAAAAATAGAAATTATATTATTCTTTTTTATATTATCGTATACCGCCTTTGCTCTGCATGTTTTTATTGGTTATCAACAAGGCTTGGCTTTTTAAGCAATTTCATATTTTGGTTGCGTGCATTTTTTGAACTGATGATAGAAAATCTTTATTATCTTTAAATTATTATTATTGGAAGAAGATAGTTGACCGTATGAAGTAGATTGTAAGAAGATAGTCGGGGTGGAGGTCAATAAAGGTATCAAAATAGTTTTCTTTAACTATTTTGATACCTTTATTGACCGCCACCGGGACTATCTTCCTCCAATTTAGATTAATATTATCGAATAAGTGTATCCAGAATCAATTAGCCAACTTTTATTTTGCATATTTGGACTCTTTCAGTTAAATAATATATTACAGTGTATATATGTTATAGAGACGATCATACGGTTTGGGACGTACGTCCCAGGGCGCCCGGTTTGAAATGTCATTGGTTCCATTCCTTCCGGCCTGGAGCAGTTAATATTTTTTTCTCGGCAGTCAAATCTTGGCAATTCCACCTTTGTTAGTGCTTGGCGGTCATTTCAAGGTAGCTCCAAGTGTTAGCAAAAAGGACCACCAATACCAATACAATAAATGTTATCTTCGATAATTCACTTCTAATAATAGGCATTTTTTTTTTCATTTTCCGGGATTCCATTTCTCCAATATGTCTATACATTAGGGACGTGACGGCCGTGCGAGTTGGGGTGCAGGTCCCAGTGCACTCGGTTCGGAACCGTTGTGGGTTCGATTCCCACCTGGGGCAGCAGGTAATATTCATTTTCGGCGATCCCGAGGAATGGATCTTGACACTCCCACCTTGGTTAGTACGCGACAGCAACCCAGGAGGTAGCCGCCAGGGGTTGGCAAAAAGGACCACTAGGCTCACTTGGCGGACTTGTCCCCCCCCACCAAATACCAGTAACAGTACTAGTACCAATAATTTTTTTTATTTATTTAAGTTATCAGCTTAATTTCCATATGATTGGTAATATTAATAAATTTGAAAATACCAAAAGTAAGTGCTTATTTAATTAAAAATTGAAATCTTGGATTGACCCGCACAACACCAAAGATAAAACGGTTTTTACTACTGATGGAAATGTCGTATTTTCCAATAACTACTCTAAAAAT
>NW_027108446.1:8300-9368 GCF_000696795.3 Halyomorpha halys
TTAAACTGATATTAGTTACTATGTACTTTTAAAAATACGATTTATATTTAGTTTTATTTACGATTTAGTTCCCAGAGAATGAAATTTTTTTTTTTTAAGGAAATATGTTAATTTCAAAATTGGCACTAAGGAAATGCCAACAGTTAAACATTATAGAACTGATTATGAAGGCTATTGTAACAATTCCGATAAAACTATCTCCCCGGAATTGATATATTATATTTGATCAGGAAGTACGTCTGATGAATGATTTAAAAAATCTTTTCATAGTGATTCCGGTATTATCCCGAATCAATTTGGAAATCCTGGAACGCTTATAAACAAGAATACTATGATATTATGAAGGAAAGTTTTATTTTTTAAAAAAAATCATAATTTTTCACGCATTGTGCAATGTTAAATCGGTTGATCCGCATTCCACGAGGCGGAGGTAAAGGTTGAGACAGTATCTAAGAAGTAATGACTCATTGTGTTGATACGTGAGAATCCATCTCCTCAGGGACTTCTTTTATATAATTGCAAAGGATTTCAGGAACACTTCGGGAACCTTGAAATAGATCATCACTTGATCATCATCAAGAGAAAAGACATAGAGTCATGTTAATATAAATAATTATTTAAATGAAATTCGTTAACTGAGCGGAGATTGAGAGAAAAGAAAATTGTTGTACTACTCTTCATTATTCGTGAAGTAAGGCCCAATCGAATCTGGCTTAAACTTAACCTTGAAAATTCTAGCAAGGACCTTCCAATAAAAAATATACTGTTGGCCAAAAATATGCCACTTAATTATCGAAAAACTTATATTCTTCCTCCAAATATTAAGGGATACGCTCTATATTAATAACTATGGTTAATTTTTATATTTACTTTTACTTACCTATACATGGATTATGTAGTAAGGGAATATATGTATATATAGTTGACCGTAAAAATTGATATATAAGAAGATGGTCAGGGTTGCGATAAAAAGTGAAACAAAAATAGTTTACAACTATTTATTTTCCGACGTTTCGCCCCACTTTGCAGGGCTTCATCAGGGCTAAAAAGATACAAAATGATACAATG
>NW_027108447.1:0-1787 GCF_000696795.3 Halyomorpha halys
TTTTTTTTTATTTAATAATTTATTTATTGTTATTTACAACTGTATACAAATATATACAACAAGTAAATTTACTGTAGGTGACGTAGTGACATGATACAAACTTGTGGAGAATCTATCCACTGATAGAACTCCAATAAGATTTCTAGAGGAGCAGATCTCGAGGCCATCTTCTTTTCAGACGCCTAGGAGGATTACTAGGTAATGAAGGAGAAGCTAGGTCAGAAACAAGTGGATTTGGGTGGTTGGGAAGTTTATTATGGAAGGATTGGTACCTGGTTTTGGCCAAATCGGCAACATAGGGGACATTGAGGTCGTGATGGATGATTTGATTTGTGACAAAGTAAGGAGCATTAAGGATTTTACGAAGGATTTTGGACCGTAAGGATTGGATTCAAGAGGAATTAGATGGTTTAGTGGAGCCCCATAGCTCAACTCCGTATGCCCAGATAGGCCTTATAACAGTCATGTAGATCAGTCTTTTATAATGGATTGGCAGTTTGGACCGATTATCCAAAAAAAATAGAATGTTTACATTTCATAAATTCACTTCAAGCTCGGTAGAAGGAGAACTTATCCTAAAACATTTACTTTCGAAGCATAATAAAATCATCTCACATCCAAAGAGTTGCATCCAAAAAAAAATTCTACGAGTAAGGTATTGTAATTTAAATTGAATACAAATTATGAAAACAATTTTCAGATGTTGCAAATAATCAAAACGATGTTTTATTTATTTATTTTAATTAGAATTGATTAAGTTCTTAAGCTCTCGATTTGAAAGTACATTATTGGATATGCATTAATTTAAATTTAATTGGTTTTTACATTCCTGTTTTCCATTAGCTTCAATCATTTGTGTAAATTCGGATATTCATACAAATATAAATTTGAAAAGCTTTTTAAAAAAACCTGACCAACCTTTCGTTCCTTTTTGTGTACCCAAATATTCTTATTTTATTTTCGGTATATTATAATTGGGTATGAACAAAAATTCTTTTGAAAAAATTAGAAAATTTTATAATAACAATAAATTATCTTAATAATGTAGGTTCATTCGACTTGAAGAGATGTGCAATTATCTAGTCGGGTTAAGAGATTAATTATTTTATTTATAAATATATATAAAACTAAGGACAAGTGAAATTAAAAAAGTAATGTTTTCTAAACATAAATAATAAGTACAACTCTTATTTGCGGAGAAGTGTTTTCAACGAGGAAAACTATTTTTCATCTGATCTGCCTACATTAATTATCAAATATTTTTATAATTTGTATTTATCCATTTTTATTAATATTTAAAATGCACTAAAGTTAATTATTTCAAATAAATACAATTAGATCGTGGGAATCGACGTGCAGTTTTTAATATTGTGTTAGAATTCCAAGTAAGACGTTTGTCCAGATGTAAAGCAAAGTATCGGATCTGTTCGACAGGGGTTAGAGCAAAATTAAAGGATTCTGTAAAACAGTCGGTAGGTTTACGACGAAGGGAAAAGGTGAGGTGATGGAATTTATTTTAATTCTTCAATTTCCACATCATTCATCGAATGCTGTGAAATGGGATTAGTTAAGTTTAACATTGTATTGTAGGTATTTATGGCATATTCGACTTTATTATTTCATCTTCGGTGGCATTTTATGCCAATAGCATAAATAAATTTATAAAAACTAGATCAGACCTAAATAAAAAGTGTTTTCTTCAATAAATAATCTTTTTATCATTCGTTCAGATTTGGTTTGAAGCAGTTTCCTGTCTTTTCAGTCTTGTATGAGGATTCCATCTCAGC
>NW_027108447.1:3257-3693 GCF_000696795.3 Halyomorpha halys
GGTAATGAAGGAGAAGCCAGGCTAGAAACAAGTGGATTTTGAGAAGTTTATCATGGAAGGGACGGTATCTGGTTCTGGCCAAATTGGCAAAATATGGAACATTGAAGTCCTGATGGATGATTTAATTTGTGACAAAGTAAGGAGGAATTTGATGGTTTAGTGAAGCCCCAAAAAAGCTCAACTCCGCATGTCCAGACAGGCCTTATAATAGTCATGTAGGTCAGTAATAGTTGGAATCGACGAGCAGTTTCCTGTCTTTTTAATCTTGTATGAGAATTCCATGTCAGCCGTTTGTCAACATGT
This sequence comes from Halyomorpha halys, assembly GCF_000696795.3. Taxonomy (NCBI): domain Eukaryota; kingdom Metazoa; phylum Arthropoda; class Insecta; order Hemiptera; family Pentatomidae; genus Halyomorpha; species Halyomorpha halys. The sequence goes on from NW_027108447.1 coordinate 3,561, forward strand.
AGGCCTAAGTAACGGATCATTAAGGATTAAGGATTTTACGAAGGATTTTGGACTGTAAGGATTGGATTCTGGAGGAATTTGATGGTTTAGTGGAGCTCCAAAAGTCAACTCCGTATGTCCAGACGGGCCTTAT
>NW_027108448.1:0-454 GCF_000696795.3 Halyomorpha halys
ACACGCCTGTAACACTCCATTTTAACTAAGATCAAATTTACTGAATGTATTATATAATATACAGTTGTAAATTTCAATAAAGATATTAAAAAAAATATATTAAAAAATTGAAAAAAAAACTACATTTGTACTGCTACAACCCATAAAGGGTCAGTCTGTAAAAAATACAGGTACTTCTAAAGGAAGCAGTGTTATTAGACCAACGGTTTTGCTAGAAGATGATTTGGTCAGAATTTATGCAATTAAGGGAATCCACTTTAGGAGGCTGGGTGGATCCTGGAGGGCTTCTGAACCACAGGACTGGCTCACGGTTACAGTGAAACAGAAAATAATTATCCTTCAGAGCCGGATTCGAACTAGGGTCCTTGGAATTAGTAGCACAGTGCCTTACCACAAAGCTACCCACTCCTACTAATTATCACATTTTTTATATGTTTTTATATTAATTATATAC
>NW_027108448.1:504-1751 GCF_000696795.3 Halyomorpha halys
GAATGGGAAGTTTAGAGCGTTTGTCAAGTAAGTGTTGTAGCAATCGGAATCTACGAGCAGTTTCTTGTCGTTTCAGCCTTGTGTGTGGATTCCAAGTAAGTCTCTTGTCAAGACATACAGTTAAGTACAAGAGTACAAGAGACATACATAAAACAAAAACAATACGGAAAAAAAAAAAGAAAGTAGAGATAAATATAAATAAAAATAATAATAATAATGATATTAAATGATAATAAATGAGCAAAGAACAAATCAGGAATGTTATTTATATTTATTCTTTTAAGACGTTTATTTAATCTCTACTTTCTTTTTTTTTTCCGTATTGTTTTTGTTTTGCGTACGTCTCCTATCATTGTTTATTCAAGTTTATTTTATATTGATACTATTTTATGTCTTCCTTCCTTTTATTTATCCCTTTATTTTTACATAATATTTATGCTAGCTTAAATTACCTTATTGTTGTAATATTCTCAGGTTTTTTTTTGGTATCTTTTTAGCCCTGATGAAGCCTTGCAAAGTATGGCGGAACGTAGGACATTAAAATAGTTATAAACTATTTGTTCTTTTTTTTTACCGCAACCCTTACCATCTTCTTATATTTAAATTTTTACGGCAACTATATGTACATATAGATTTCGCTATTCCTTTTAGTGTGAAGTTCATTACGAACAATTGTTTACTGTATCTTATTTAATATTGTTCCCATTATTATTTTTTTTAATTTCACTGATATATGGTATTTAGAGTAAGGGGAAGAATTGTGACTGAGCAAAATTCTTAATTCGAGGTTTCGACAGAAATACACGTTTTGATTTCTTCGATTCTTGATAACCAAGTCTCCAAAATAAACTTATCCTTAAAGATCTCAAAATTCCATTTGTTGTAGATTCGGCTTGAAATGGATATACCTCCTTTATTCCAAAATCCCAACCCACTAGTTCTTAACCTTTCACCCCCAATTATCCCTGATAATCCTCCGAGGTTTTTGAAAAGAAGAAGAATACGAAACCTTCTAACTTATTTATTATAATTTATCATATTTAAAATTGTAAACCTTCGAATTCCTCTCGTATCCAATCCTTACAATCCAAAATCCTTCGTAAAATCCTCAATGCTCCTTACTTTGTCACAAATAAAATCGTACATAAAGACCTTATTGTTCTCTATGTAACCGATCTAGCCCGAACCAGGTATCACTCCTTCCATTACAAACTCCCTAACCACTCAAACCCCCTAGTTTCTAACCT
>NW_027108448.1:3821-4454 GCF_000696795.3 Halyomorpha halys
ATTTTTTTTTAAATATTGATAAATCAGGACGACGGCCTATTCTTCCATCGACCATAGATTTAAATAATATCCATGTCCCTTTTGCTAAAACAGTTAAATACTTTTTCGGCCAAGACTCCCATTGGAGTCCTGTATTCCCTAACCATGGTTGGGGGTCAAGTTTTTCATTTCGTGGGATCGCCACTCAACACGACCCACTCAGGGTGCTTTGCGCCTATCTATGTCTATTATCTATTTAGACCATTAACTTACTTATGCTTATGTATTGTGTTGTAAAATAAGTTAGTAGCGTTTTTTACTGGTGATTTCAATAAAAACTTGAGATTCTTGAAAATATTTTTAATCAATTATATATGACCCATTTTGATCTATTACATGCTGCCATCTCTGAGGTAATTTTTTAATTCCTTCCTCCCAGAACTTCTCAGATTTTTGTGCAATGAACTCCTTTATGTGCGTTTTACAGTCCCCGACCTAATTAAAGTGTTTCCCGTTAAGAGAGTTTTGAAGAGCTTGGATCACATCCCGGCCAAACTCTAATAATTTCTGCCGGGTCTGCAAAGACACGTGAGGACGGGAGTTATCGTGATGGAAAACTATGCCTTTGCGATTAGCGAATGATGGACGCTTTTG
>NW_027108448.1:5297-5841 GCF_000696795.3 Halyomorpha halys
TATGTACTTTTTTTTTTAAATTATTTATTTTAGTATGAATGTGATCATTCATGACTATTACCTATTTCCCACAACGGTGTGGCAGATTGTAATATCTATCAATAAATAAAGTTTTTTTAATTAAAAAAAAACTTTTATCTTGTAAAACATTTAAAATGAAGAATCTTATAGCATCATAATGTGATTTAAAATGTTCACAGATTGGAACAAAATATTGTAGTTTAAAAACTAAAAAAAATTTTTAGAGCATTAAGTAGGTAACCATACAAGTAACCTTCCATAGTTTCAGTTTGATATGTTATCTAGTGAAGGTGTATTGTATTATTCCTTTTCTACTCAAATTCAATAAAATGTTTCTGATCGAGATCGACATAAAAAGAAATCGCTAAATATTTATAATGTATTTAATCTATAAAAGTGAAGCTAAATTCATTTAGCGACAGTAATCCGATCTAGTTGACAGAGATGGATATATGAATGAAGCTGATCCGAATATCAGGGTGGCACTGATCTGATAACTCGTGTTATCATCTCGTCCCAATTA
>NW_027108448.1:8631-8942 GCF_000696795.3 Halyomorpha halys
GCCGATTCTTCCGACCATAAAATACCGGCACAGAACCTTGAAAATACCCACTCTTGGAGAATCGTCATAATTGTAACTATATGATTGTTACAGTCTTGATTGCACTGTCACACAAGCTCTGGCGTGATAGTTGATAGTTCAATGAAATGTCAGTGAAGCAACTGTCACGTTAACTATCACATGTTTACGCTTTAACAGTGAACTCCGTTATTGTGGCAAAAGTTGTAGCCATTATCATGGTGTAGCTATTTAATAGTTAGAATTCGGGAATTACATATGGAGTCAATAGAGGATTATATCAAAAAACGGTT
>NW_027108448.1:15757-16428 GCF_000696795.3 Halyomorpha halys
TTACAATCATCACAGCATTCACTGTCACGATAGTTTTACTTTCGTGATAGGTATGAAATACAATGGTGTGTAATCAACGTCAGTTGAATAATATTCGCATTAACTGTCACATGGATACGCCTTGATGGTGAACTGTCACAAATTTTCAACCGAATGTAATGACAATAGGTGAGAAACCATTATTCCCCGGGCCTCAAAAATATAGATATTCACGACTAAAGATTATAATCGTTTTGAATTATTTGTTATAATTAATAAATTAATATTTTTTCCCTAATAGTATTAGTTCATGAAACGCTGTTCTTCCCTTAGTGTAAGAGACTATGCCGTACATCCATAGAGAGCAGTGGGAAGAATAATAGTTTTGTGAATTATATTTTTTAAGTTTTTGGATAGAAGATGTGAGCTAAGCAGTTTCGAAATTGAAAAATAATAAGCATTTCCCACCTACAACCTCGCTTTGAATTCTTCATGAATTTTTTTTTCTAGTTACCATAGAAACTTTTTTTTTTTTTTATTTATTTGTTGATATTTACAACTGTATAAAAAAATACAACCAGTAAATTTGATCATAACGACATAATGATATGATACAGGATGTTGAGAAACTACCCAGTAGTAGAACTCTAAAAACAGTTTACAATATAAGGTCACGAGGCCATCTTCTTTTC
>NW_027108449.1:0-4902 GCF_000696795.3 Halyomorpha halys
TTATTAATATTTTAATTTTAATTTAAACGAAAAATATTTTAATTTAGGAAAACAAAAAAGTTGTTATTACATTCAGTTATCTATTGGCTTAAAAAATAATTTGATTTATGACTAATAATATTAATTATGAATCATGTATATTAAAAACATAAACACCATTTCTAATAATATATTTTTATGTACAAATTGTATAAATATATTTTCAATTCAACAAAGATTATTTCTGTGATAACCGAAATAAATTAATTTAGGAAAACAAAATAGTTGGTATTGCGTTCAGTTGTATGTTGGCTTAAATAATAATTTGATTTTTCATTTAAATTATTAACCGTTGAGGAAAAAAAAAGTCATATACATAATGTTTTTATATACAAGTTGTATATACATTTATATAAGTTAATGTTCTAGATTTATATAATTTACATTTTTTTAGCACTATAAGTCTATATAATTAATTTTGTTTTAACGCTTTTTCTACCTTAAACGTTCTATAATTTAGAAATTTTCATTTTATCAAAATCGAAAGTCGGAAATGAATATATATATATATGCATATATGCTATGACTTAAAAAAAAAAAATAGTGCAATAACTGGAATTGTAAAGTGAGTTATATTTTTATTTTAGTATGTGTTTGATTCTGCACTCATAGATCGATATATAAATGTTCATTGCATTGACTAGAAATTGTATCACATATTTGCTTTTTTGTATATTGTATCTAAGAGAGATATGTTAAGCTATTTCTAACAACATAATTTGGGTGTAACTATTAGATAAATTATATGTTTTTTCTTAAAAACAGTTTTGGAAATGAATCTTGAATACTGTGAGAGTTATATCAGATAAACAAATTTATAAATTATTTACTAATTTTCAAATAGACGGTTTCATATTTCAAAATATTTTCGAAGATTTTTTTGGTGAATACGTCTTTGAGAAATTATTTGAGATGGGGGTTCTAGTTGAAAATTAACTATCAAAAATTTTATTTGCTATTTTATAATTTGAAACTAATTGATATATTTTTATTAAAATCAGTTTTTTATATTGTAGATATTAAAACCCATACTAACTTTGTGTAAGTGTCGCCACTACTGGTGGTGTGATCTTGTTCATATGGAGTTTCACAACTGTCTAGTATAAAATATTTTAAACTTACTATTACATTAAAATATAAGTAACTGGTTATAAATATAAGTATAAAATATTACAATTATTTTATATGCTACTCATCAATGGTTTATTAGATTCCTTATGTGATAATCGAATAACGATAATAAAGATAGAACGCTGTTATTTAATCCTGCTATTCTTTGGTATGACCTCAAGATCTGAAAGTAAGCCGTGGACACACATCAGTAGTATGTAATGGGTCGAATCGATTGGTTATGTTGTGGACTACCTTTTCAGAAGATGGATTTGCTACCTTTCAAAAATTTAGTGCAAAATTGAAGTATTTAACTATTTCCAGTTATTTTTAGAAAATGTTTTGAGGAGGATCTGTACACATTGGTCCCCATCCCACTCACACTTGTGTTTCTAATGATGTCATTTGATGTTGCTAAACTTCTCTCCACTACATCGGAGCTAATGTTTTGAAGGTAAACCATTCCAAGGGTCCTCACGTACATGCTCTCTGTTATCCTTCACTAATGCGTCAGTCCACACTAAAGCTTTCAATGTATTTTATTACTAATGCTTAGTACTAAAACTAACGAAAGATAGCATTGAAAAAAATAATATTACAACTATATACGTAAAAAATTTTTCTTCTTACCCTATTTTTTCTTAAACAAATATATTAATATATTTAATAATAATAATTACTGATAATAATAATTATCAATTACTAATAAATTACAATAGCATGTATTATTATATAAGTAATATTCCAATTATTAATTGTAATTAAGGACCGCAATTACACTGGTACATCGGGTAGTTACAATTTTAATTAGATATAATTGTAAGTTTATTTAAGAAATTTTCAATTACAGTAATTATATGTAGTAATAATAATTAAAAGTACTTTCAACTAAACACTGCCTTAATGATTACGAAACATATTAATAACACTATTTTTTAGACAGAAGATTAAGAAAAAATATTTGAAAATTTTATTTGATAATTTTGGCTAATTATCACTCACGGAAAGACTTTCCACAAATTTTTTTTATATGTCAGTTTTCTAGCACAAAAATAAAGAAATTCTTTTATAACTCCTAGGATACTCAACCAATCATCTTCAAGATTTTATGATATCGAAAGGACCATCAAATATACATGATAAAATTTTTTTTTAAAAAGTTTAAATTTAATTTAATATATATTAAAATGTATTTATCATTGTTTGAATATATTTGAGTAATTTCTTACTTCCTTCAAATCTAGCATACATTGTAAAATGTTTTTAGAGTTCTACCAATGGAAAGTTTCTCTACATGCTGTATCATATCATTATTCTCTTACTTCAAATTTGCTTGTTGGATTTTATATAAAGTTGTAAATGTCAATAAATAAATAAAATAATAATAACAAATTTTTAGAATCGATTTTAAAAATACTAAGACCGATTTTTTAGAGATAGTCATTCATACAACTGAAAAGCTCATATATAGGTTAAGTGAAATTGTTAAAACAACTATTTAATTACTATTGTGAAATGAAAAGGTTTGTTAGAGTGGCGAAATGGAAAATCGTAGATCGCATGCGTCGGCCACTTTATAGTCAAACTTGTATTAGAGTATACCTTTTATTTATAGTATTAAGTATACCTTTTAGTCTGTTTTTATTATCTATTACCTTTAAGACTGTATTTATTAAATATTCTTTTTCTCTAAAATCTTTGGCTTTGGAACGCGACGATCAGATTGAAAAAAATAATATTACAACTATATACGTAAAAAATTTTTCTTCTTACCCTATATATATATTTTATATAAAAGCACTTTATAGAATAAAGTGTAATTGAAGGAATTAAGCCCATTAGAGAGGAACATATAGTTTCCTATTTTTTTTATTTTTTTAGTTGTTTTTTTTTTAGTTTTGATGTAGAGACATAAATGGTCTATTGGATTTTTGGGAGCTGTTTTTAATAAACTAAAAATTAAGAAGGCCACTCTAAATGGTATACAAAAACTTAAAAGTGCCGATCGTAACTGAACGGCGCCGGTTCGAGGCCGGTCTGGATGGTCGACTTTTATTTCAGTAGCAGTCCCACGAAATAAAAACCTTACTCTCCATCAGGGTTAAAAAAAGGTGGAACACTGAAGATAACCCAGAAATGGGGTCATGTAAATACGCTATGTCTCCAGGCCGGAGGATACAGGCCCAGTACAATTCTTGTCGCGTACAAGAGCCCGAAGATGGACGTTCTAATTGTAAGGTTAAGACAGATGGATTAAACAGATAATTCAGAGGTCTGGTGGTTTAAAATTTTCTTCGTAATCTATCTACCATAACCTTGCAAGTTGAACGTTCATTTTTGGTTTTAGTATCATTCCGACTGACTTTTGAGGTGAAATATTATATCTAAAGTGTATTTAAAAATAAATATAATTAGCTTTTTGATGATTCATTAACTATATTTCCTTTTCTCATCAGCAAAAGAATTGATAAAAGAAGAGACTTCATTTAGATTTTAATTAATACACTATCTCCTAATATTATAAAATTTGATTGGAGGAATCTTTGTTTTTTTTAATAGGTGTACCACTCTGAAAATTCCAATCTAAAGCAGGAAGAATTTATATCATTAAACTATAAAATATATAAAACAATGAAAATAATTTACGAAATGTTAATTTGATTATTATTTTTCCCTAATAAGTTTAATTCTTTCTCATTAAACTGAAAAAATGTTATGTAACTATAATTGGGTATTTAGCCTCTTGATAAAAATTCATCATGAAATAAATAACTAATTAATGAAGGAGAATCCACTTATCTTTGGCTTGAAGAATTAAAAAGATAAACTTATTGCGTAGGATTAACAATGTCTAAAGCTAGATCCAACTATTTCTAAAGCTGTATATTACAAAAATAGATTAAATCATTTCAGTATGTAATCTTTTAATAACATATTGCCTCTGATCTAAATTAAAGTTTCTCTTAGATATCTTCCTAATATTCTTACAGTTATTACTTTATAAATAAATAAATATAATCTTAAATTTTAAATTTAATTATATTAAATCTTTATAATTCATCAAAAACCTTGATCTTAATAATTAACAAACAATCAAATAACCAAATCAATCAATAACTAGCAATCATCCCACTATATCAAGATTAATAATAGTTAAACTAATAATTTCAGTTTGTCATAATATTATCAAATTTGAGAGCTGATTGACCAATTAACACCGTAAATTGATATATTACTACAAATAACATAACAATTCACTAATTGAGATTAGGCGATAAAATATTAGAAAATATAAAAAGTTATTAGTAGGTATTCATAAAAGAAAACTTATATCTTTTTTGTTAGCGTGGGATTTGAACAGGGTTGCATTATTTGAATAATATACTCGCCATAACAAATTTAAAATTAATATTACAATGTGTAGGTTACAGCAGATTTTTTAATTTTTTAATATGAGTGGATACTCAAGGGCCTATAACTCAAGGAATAAGGAAAGATTTTTCCATGGTTATGTAATTTATAAGATATTAAAGCAATATATTATATCCTTCGAATAATTATGTGATAACCGAATTTTCATTTATGAAAAATAACCTGGTTAGTATTAAGTCCATTAAGTATAATTTTATTTTCCATTTATATTATTAAATAATGAATTTAAAAAAAGTAATTATTAATATTTTAATTTTAATTTAAACGAAAAATATTTTAATTTAGGAAAACAAAAAAGTTGTTATTACATTCAGTTATCTA
>NW_027108450.1:0-1359 GCF_000696795.3 Halyomorpha halys
TTAGGGCGTAAAACTCAACAGTTATCAACGCCCTTAGTGGTTATCTTGTTCCATTTGTAGGTGATCTTGTTGTTCGTTAGGGCGTAAAACTCAACAGTTATCAACGCCCTTAGTGGCTATCTTGTTCCATTTGTAGGTCATCTTGTTGTTCATTAGGGCGTAAAACTCAACAGTTATCAATACCCATAGTGGCTATCTTGTTTCATTTGTAGGTCATCTTGTTGTTCATTAGGGCATAAACTCAACAGTTATCAACGCCCACAGTCTTGTTCCATTTCATGCATTTTTATCAACTATCAACTTGTTTGCCTAAATTTACCTTTTCATTTTATTTTTTTTTATAATAAAAGTAGTTTAAATTGAACGAAATAGCCAACCTCCACCAAATTTTCTAGAGAGTTTGGATATAAACGTTTATTGTATTTATTTCCTATCCCGAATAAAGTACAATATAATATAATTATGAAATATAATAGTACTATGATTATAATCTTTTATGATATATATTTATGTTTAAATGTTTAAAATTATCAGAATTCAATTTGATTTTCAATTTTTCTAAGGCTATTTCTTTCAGTAATAAAAAGAAGAAGGTATAAATAAGATATCTTTTATCATGGGTTTAAACATTGCTCAATTGTTAACATTTGATAAAATTGCCCATGTCACGTGTTATCTTTATATCTGCAATAACGCGCATCTTTCCTAGCACAAGTGAAAAACTGCACTCCCTATGGCTCAAAAAAATTTTTATATCTATTTATTTGTGATGTAGAATACGCTAATCCTGTCTTACAATAGACATCTCTCGTATAATATCGCAACTTAGCAACAACATACATACTTATGATAAAAGAAACATGATGCTACACGAAGCTCGCAAGTGGTTTAGGTTCATCTAAACTACAGGAAATTATACTAACCATTAGCAACAATAAACTAAAAGTTAATAAACCAGTCAACAAATTAGATCAGGAGATATAAAATAAAAGGTATGAGAAATTTAGTATATCTGTAGAAAATTCGGCTTTCCATCAGTTATATATTTAGATGAAAATCAAGTTTGAAAATTTATTATTTTTTATTCAAAAAGAAAATTCATACTTAAGGGTCTGAGAAGAAGCTAAAATAAATCTGAGTTGATTTGTCCTTAAAAAAAAAATGTTTTTGGCCTACTTTACGGAAAGCCTCTTTTTTACATCGTAATTTTTACTTTATTTAATAGGATTAATAATATATTTTTTCTTATTGTTCATGGAAAAACGAATGGAGTGGTAAATAATAACCATTGAATGGAGTGGTAAATAATAACCATTGAATGGAGTGGTAAATAATAACCATTGAATGGAGTGGTAAATA
>NW_027108451.1:0-112 GCF_000696795.3 Halyomorpha halys
AGCTCAGGGAAATAACTGCAAAAATATGGAAGGTATGATAGCTAGCTCAGGGGAATAACTACAAAAATATGGAAGGTAGGATAGCTAGCTCAGGGGAATAACTACAAAAATA
>NW_027108451.1:162-290 GCF_000696795.3 Halyomorpha halys
AATAACTACAAAAATATGGAAGGTAGGATAGCTAGCTCAGGGAAATAACTGCAAAAATATGGAAGGTATGATAGCTAGCTCAGGGGAATAACTACAAAAATATGGAAGGTAGGATAGCTAGCTCAGGG
>NW_027108451.1:340-4380 GCF_000696795.3 Halyomorpha halys
GATAGCTAGCTCAGGGGAATAACTACAAAAATATGGAAGGTAGGATAGCTAGCTCAGGGGAATAACTACAAAAATAGAAACCTTTAGCGCCCAAGGTGCTCCATTTTTGGTTTTCGGGCGATAAAATATTCCCTTGATGGCAGTCGAGATCGAATGCCAGGCACATTAATAATATATTTCATTTACTTATAAGCTGCATCAAGCAGTAGACCGAATCCCAAATACAATTATCGAATATCCATGACCTTTGTTTAAAATGTTGGGATGATTGCGATGAAGTTATCCTAATTGGTAGCATTTTGCTCATTCGCAGGTGATCCATTGCTCAGGCTACCTGAAGGTGAAGCAGTTCCCGATCGAAGGCGCCGGGTTCGAAACCTGCTATCAGAACGTGGGGCTAGTTGCTGTTGGACACTCCTTGCCTCCATCCGCCATCACTGAGATCAAACTCCATTCTAACATGTTCATGTTCAGGGCTTCCCTCGATCTCAAGCTCATCTTCCTTGACGCCAGGTAAGTAACTGAAAGTATGACATTTTTTCTTGTCATAGCAATAAGGGAATCATTTAATTATTATTAGTCACTAATTGAAAAGTAAATTTATCCAAAAGTATTTTATTGATGTCCTTATATCATTTTTGGTAAACGGTAAACATGCAAACCTTAGGTTTGTAAACAGGGTAATTTTATACAATAAATCTTTGCCTATATATATTATTATATAGTTATATTACTGTTACTCTTCTTGGCATCATCCGAGGTATTGTTTGTGGAGTTCATAATGGATGGATCCGAGGTATATAATTTTTGTATGTAATTTTTCTAGGTTTTTAGAAAGATAGATACTTCAATAATCCATTTGTTCCAGATTTGTACCGTCATAGATATACCTCTTTTAATTCTAAACCCCTTCCCCCCACAAACCCACTAGTTTTTAAACTTTCACCCCAATTGATTTCTGATATTTTCCGCGAATTGTCTGAAAAGATGGCCACGGAACATCCTAATTTAATATAATCATTAGAATGCTACCAATGGGCACTTCCTTCAGAAAATATTATCTTATGTTATAATTATATGTTATATTTGCTGTACAGTTGTAAATTGCAATTAATTATATATATCGTATTACACGTCAAGGAACAAATTTGGATCTGTGTCTGTCTGTGAAGTGAAAGTCGGTGTGTAAACCGTTATTTTATTTTGATGAAATTTTCAGGAATTGTGCTGATTGTATCAAGTTGGTCCCTTATCGATTTTAGCATATTCTACCCTTTACATTCGCTTACACCTGCGTAAACGTATTTTCTCAGCACCCTTACGTTTCTAAAAAAAAAAAAAAGTCTCCAACTTGGCCTAAAGTTGAGGATTAATGTAAAAGAGGCTCAATGCCAATTTCAGAATTCATCGATTACTTAATCTTACGTCCACCGTTACGGATTTTCCCTGACACTCCTACATTTCAACAATAGGTCGTCCGATTTAGAAGAAAGCTAAGGATTAGTGTTGACATAATTTAGAATTAGTTTTAGCAAAATTCCATTCCCTAATTTCGCTGCATAGATCTTCAATGTACGACTTGAGTAAAAAAAAATCATAGTCTTGAAATATTGATACGTACGTACGCATAAAACTAAGCAGGAAAAAATAAACAAGAAATTAAGGGAATCAAAATACTAAGATTATAACAATCAGGAAGGTATACTGATCCATGTAAAAGGGTTTGGTATTTGTAGCGTATCATACAAACGATTTGCGTAAGACACCCAATTTATCAATTTATATATATATTGCAAATAAATATATAAATTGACTATTACCAAATACAAAAATTCACTCGTTTATTATTACTATTTTTCACACCGTAGACCATAGACCCTAGAAAAGTAAAGTTGTCTCCACGAATTTTCTCTTCAGTTGAGAGCGATTGGCCGTCATTTAAAAGCTGGCTTGATTCAGCATAAAAAGACAAGAGAATAAAAATTAATCACAAATAGATTTTTTTTTAAACCAATACACCATCAAACTGTTCAAGTAATCCAGTTTCGAAAAATACACCCTCGATGTAGAAGCTAGTTAACAACGGACTGTAAATGAAAAAAAAGAAATTGTATCAGATGTCTATTTGAATAGCATAGCGGAAGGTGTCCAAGTTCCCGCGGGAACTGTATCACCTGGGGAGGGGGGAGGGCGGAAGTGTTGTTTTAGCGCGTGCTCCAAGGCCCATTAGATCAGGTGTCGCGCTAATCCCGCCCCCGCTATTTGCTCGAGGTTCCACCAGCATTCTTATATGTATATGTATCTCCTTCGTCACGTGGCGTATACAGTTGCTGTGTACACACTCAATCAGCAATTGGTAAAAAAAAACACTCATCTGATGCGATGGACTAAGTGATTGAGTGTCAACAAAGTCCGGGTGTGCCCCGCTCTGTCCAAACACCAGCTAGCGGCCGAGGTGGTCAGGCTCATGTAACAGTTTTGAACCTCCTTTTAAAAACATTTATTATATAATGGAAACTTTTTGTAGTAGATTGTCCCTGAGGATGGCCGAATTGGCCGAAACGTTGGACGTGTAAAAACAATAAAAGTTTTGAGACTATAATTTGGATAATGTTTTGAATTATTTAGTAAAAAATTGCCAGTCTCAAGAAAGAATTTTAAGATTATAAATAAACATTTATTAGTTTACCTATTAAGTTAGTGTTAAAATTTAATAATTAAATCGTTACTAGCTCTGTTTAATTACTCATGTTAGTAAAACGTAATAAATTCTCAACAAAGGGGATACTGAAAAGGATTAGTTATGAAAATATTGGAACCTAGTAAATATTTTGAATCTTTGCATTTTTTTTTTTTTAATTTTCGCTCATTACTTGATAACTAAGCATTTCTTAGTACGAACAATAAATGAATTAGCACAGTCCAATATTCAAAGGAACGACATGTAGATGGAAGTCTACAAAAAGATATGGATAAGTTTAATAATCAATACAAATCTCTTAAAACGATGATAAAGTAATTAAATGACTGGATAATGGACAGGGTATCCGAAACGTTGTATAGAATATAAAATATGGGAGATAAGATTTCATATGGGCTCCACATAGGCAACTTTACCAAGAGCGGTGTCAGTGGCATGCTTCAGGTTGGCTACTGGACATGACTATTTGAGGCACCACCTGAAGAGAATAGGAGTGACTGAGTCTTCAGACTGCATCCTGTGTGAAGATGGTGGGATGAATGGCGATCACATATTTGCATGTGCGGCAACGGCGGACTTGATTACAGACAGGAGTTACTTCAGCAAAGCTAAACTATACTGGTCTGTTCGAAACAAAATGGCAGAAATGCCTCTTTTGGCGTAGGAAAAAAAAATATTGGCAGAAAATTAATACTTGAATCCATGGCAATTATCCACCACAGCATGCGTAGTAACTGTTACAATAAAAATTAATTTGTACCTTCTCTTTACAGGGTTTCTCAACTAACTGGTTACGAACCTCAGGACCTAATAGAAAAGACCTTGTACCAATACATACACAGCAGCGACATGATGCACATGCGATATTCTCATCACACGTGTAAGTCATTTGTATACTGTTAGCTTATATCATTGCCTATCTAAGCGTGACTCATCTCTTGAAATAAGTATATATATTATTTCTAATTATAGATAATTTTTTTTTATTCCAGTGTTAGCGAAAGGACAGGTGACGACCAAGTACTACAGGTTCCTGGCTAAGGAAGGAGGTTGGGTCTGGATGCAAAGTTATGCGACAATAGTCCACAACTCCCGCTCTAGCAGGCCTCATTGTATTGTCAGCGTCAACTATGTTTTAAGGTACTACTACTTACTGTTATGTCATTAGCATATATCAGCATGATTATTTGTATATTTCTCCCTCAAACTAAACACTTGAAAATTTGAAAAATGAATTTATGAAGAATATTCAATGGGCTTTTTTTAAGTTAACTAAACGAAAGCCTCTCCATTCAAAGTTAACTAAACGAAAGCCTCTCCATTCAAAGTTAACTAAACG